>NC_091351.1:19904738-20204738 GCF_038502225.1 Cherax quadricarinatus | reverse complement strand
CAAGTCTTTTGCTTTCGTAGTGAGTGATTTTCGTGTGCAAGTTCGGTACTAGTCCCTCTAGGATTTTCCAGGTGTATATAATCATGTATCTCTCCCTCCTGCGTTCCAGGGAATACAGGTTCAGGAACCTCAAGCGCTCCCAGTAATTGAGGTGTTTTATCTCCGTTATGTGTGCCGTGAAAGTTCTCTGTACATTTTCTAGGTCAGCAATTTCACCTGCCTTGAAAGGTGCTGTTAGTGTGCAGCAATATTCCAGCCTAGATAGAACAAGTGACCTGAAGAGTGTCATCATGGGCTTGGCCTCCCTAGTTTTGAAGGTTCTCATTATCCATCCTGTCATTTTTCTAGCAGATGAGATTGACAGAATGTTATGGTCCTTGAAGGTGAGATCCTTCGACATGATCACTCCCAGGTCTTTGACGTTGGTGTTTCGTTCTATTTTGTGGCCAGAATTTGTTTTGTACTCTGATGAAGATTTAATTTCCTCGTGTTTACCACATCTGAGTAATTGAAATTTCTCATCGTTAAACTTCATATTGTTTTCTGCAGCCCACTGAAAGATTCGGTTGATGTCCACCTGGGGCCTTGCAGTGTCTGCAATGGAAGACACTGTCATGCAGATTCGGGTGTCATCTGCAAAGGAAGACATGGTGCTGTGGCTGACATCCTTGTCTATGTCGGATATGAGGATGAGGAACAAGATGGGAGCGAGTACTGTGCCTTGTGGAACAGAGCTTTTCACCGTAGCTGCCTCGGACTTTACTCTGTTGACGACTACTCTCTGTGTTCTGTTAGTGAGGAAATTATAGATCCATCGACCGACTTTTCCTGTTATTCCTTTAGCACGGATTTTGTGCGCTATTACGCCATGGTCACACTTGTCGAAGGCTTTTGCAAAGTCTGTATATATTACATCTGCATTCTTTTTATCTTCTAGTGCATTTAGGACCTTGTCGTAGTGATCCAATAGTTGAGACAGACATGAGCGACCTGTTCTAAACCCATGTTGCCCTGGGTTGTGTTTCTGATGGGTTTCTAGATGGGTGGTGATCTTGCTTCTTAGGACCCTTTCAAAGATTTTTATGATATGGGATGTTAGTGTTATCGGTCTGAAGTTCTTTGCTGTTGCTTTACTGCCCCCTTTGTGGAGTGGGGCTATGTCTGTTGTTTTTAGTAACTGTGGGACGACCCCCGTGTCCATGCTCCCTCTCCATAGGATGGAAAAGGCTCGTGATAGGGGCTTCTTGCAGTTCTTGATGAACACGGAGTTCCATGAGTCTGGCCCTGGGGCAGAGTGCATGGGCATGTCATTTACCGCCTGTTCGAAGTCATTTGGCGACAGGATAAATCGGATAGGCTTGTGTTAACCAAATTTTGTGGCTCTCTCATAAAAAATTCGTTTTGATCTTCGACTCTCAGTCTGGTTAGCGGCTTGCTAAAAACTGAGTCATATTGGGACTTGAGTAGCTCACTCATTTCCTTGCTGTCATCTGTGTAGGACCCATCTTGTTTAAGTAGGGGCCCAATGCTGGATGTTGTTCTCGACTTTGATTTGGCATAGGAGAAGAAATACTTTGGGTTTCTTTCGATTTCATTTATGGCTTTTAGTTCTTCCCGCGATTCCTGACTCCTATACTCCTATACCCTGACTCCTGTGATTACCTGGAGTTTACCTGGAGAGAGTTCCGTGGGTCAACGCCCCTGGCCCGGTCTGTGACCAGGCCTCCTGGTGGATCAGAGCCTGATCAACCAAGCTGTTGCTGCTGGTTGCATGCAAACCAACGTACGAGCCACAGCCCGGCTGATCAGGAACTCACTTTAGGTGCTTGTCCAGTGCCAGCTTGAAGACTGCCAAGGGTCTGTTGGTAATCCCCCTTATGTATGCTGGGAGGCAGTTGAACAGTCTCGGGCCCCTGACACTTATTGTATGGTCTCTTAACGTGCTAGTGACACCCCTGCTTTTCATTGGGGGAATGTTGCATCGTCTGCCAAGTCTCTTGCTTTCGTAGTGAGTGATTTTCGTGTGCAAGTTCGGTACAAGTCCATCTAGGATTTTCCAGGTGTATATAATCATGTATCTCTCCCGCCTGCATTCCAGGGAATACAGGTTTAGGAACCTCAAGCGCTCCCAGTAATTGAGGTGTTTTATCTCCGTTATGCGTGCCGTGAAGGTTCTCTGTACATTTTCTAGATCAGCAATTTCACCTGCCTTGAAAGGTGCTGTTAGTGTGCAGCAATATTCCAGCCTAGATAGAACAAGTGACCTGAAGAGTGTCATCATGGGCTTGGCCTCCCTAGTTTTGAAGGTTCTCATTATCCATCCTGTCATTTTTCTAGCAGATGCGATTGATACAATGTTATGGTCCTTGAAGGTGAGATCCTCCGACATGATCACTCCCAGGTCTTTGACGTTGGTGTTTCGCTCTATTTTGCGGCCAGAGTTTGTTTTGTTTACCTGGAGTTTACCTGGAGAGAATTCCGGGGGTCAACGCCCCCGCGGCCCAGTCTGTGACCAGGCCTCCTGGGGGATCAGAGCCTGATCAACCAGGCTGTTACTGCTGGCTGCACGCAAACCAACGTACGAGCCACAGCCCGGCTGATCAGGAACTGACTTTAGGTGCTTGTCCAGTGCCAGCTTGAAGACTGCCAGGGGTCTGTTGGTAATCCCCCTTATGTATGCTGGGAGGCAGTTGAACAGTCTCGGGCCCCTGACACTTATTGTATGGTCTCTTAACGTGCTAGTGACACCCCTGCTTTTCATTGGGGGGGATGGTGCATCGTCTGCCAAGTCTTTTGCTTTCGTAGTGAGTGATTTTCGTGTGCAAGTTCTGTACTAGTCCCTCCAGGATTTTCCAGGTGTATTTAATCATGTATCTCTCACGCCTGCGTTCCAGGGAATACAGGTTCAGGAACCTCAAGCGCTCCCAGTAATTGAGGTGTTTTATCTCCGTTATGCGCGCCGTGAAGGTTCTCTGTACATTTTCTAGGTCAGCAATTTCAACTGCCTTGAAAGGTGCTGTTAGTGTGCAGCAATATTCCAGCCTAGATAGAACAAGTGACCTGAAGAGTGTCATCATGGGCTTGGCATCCCTCGTTTTGAAGGTTCTCATTATCCATCCTGTCATTTTTCTAGCAGATGAGATCGATACAAAGTTATGGTCCTTGAAGGTGAGATCCTCCGACATGATCACTCCCAGGTCTTTGACGTTGGTGTTTCGCTCTATTTTGTGGTCAGAATTTGTTTTGTACTCTGATGAAGATTTAATTTCCTCGTGTTTACCATATCTGAGTAATTGAAATTTCTCATCGTTGAACTTCATATTGTTTTCTGCAGCCCACTGAAAGATTTGGTTGATGTCCACCTGGAGCCTTGCAGTGTCTGCAATGGAAGACACTGTCATGCAGATTCGGGTGTCATCTGCAAAGGAAGACATGGTGCTGTGGCTGACATCCTTGTCTATATCAGATATGAGGATGAGGAACAAGATGGGAGCGAGTGCTGTGCCTTGTGAAACAGAGCTTTTCACCGTGCCTGCATCGGACTTTACTCTGTTGACTACTACTCTCTGTGTTCTGTTAGTGAGGAAATTATAGATCCATTGACCGACTTTTCCTGTTATTCCTTTAGCACGCATTTTGTGCGCTATTACGCCATGATCACACTTGTCGAAGGCTTTTGCAAAGTCTGTATATATTACATCTGCATTCTTTTTATCTTCTAGTGCATTTAGGACCTTGTCGTAGTGATCCAATAGTTGAGACAGACAGGAGCGACCTGTTCTAAACCCATGTTGCCCTGGGTTGTGTAACTGATGGATTTCTAGATGGGTGGTGATCTTGCTTCTTAGGACTCTTTCAAAGATTTTTATGATATGGGATGTTAGTGCTATCGGTCTGTAGTTCTTTGCTGTTGCTTTACTGCGCCCTTTGTGGAGTGGGGCTATGTCTGTTGTTTTTAGTAACTGTGGGACGACCCCCGTGTCCATGCTCCCTCTCCATAGGATGGAAAAGGCTCGTGATAGGGGCTTCTTGCAGTTCTTGATGAACACGGAGTTCCATGAGTCTGGCCCTGGGGCAGAGTGCATGGGCATGTCATTTACCGCCTGTTCGAAGTCATTTGGCGTCAGGATAACATCGGATAGGCTTGTGTTAACCAAATTTTGTGGCTCTCTCATAAAAAATTCGTTTTAATCTTCGACTCTCAGTCTGGTTAGCGGCTTGCTAAAAACTGAGTCATATTGGGACTTGAGTAGCTCACTCATTTCGTTGCTGTCATCTGTGTAGGACCCATCTTGTTTAAGTAGGGGCCCAATGCTGGATGTTGTTCTCGACTTTGATTTGGCATAGGAGAAGAAATACTTTGGGTTTCTTTCGATTTCATTTATGGCTTTAGTTCTTCCCGCGATTCCTGACTCCTATACTCCTATACCCTGACTCCTGTGATTACCTGGAGTTTACCTGGAGAGAGTTCCGTAGGTCAACGCCCCTGGCCCGGTCTGTGACCAGGCCTCCTGGTGGATCAGAGCCTGATCAACCAAGCTGTTGCTGCTGGTTGCACGCAAACCAACGTACGAGCCACAGCCCGGCTGATCAGGAACTGACTTTAGGTGCTTGTCCAGTGCCAGCTTGAAGACTGCCAAGGGTCTGTTGGTAATCCCCCTTATGTATGCTGGGAGGCAGTTGAACAGTCTCGGGCCCCTGACACTTATTGTATGGTCTCTTAACGTGCTAGTGACACCCCTGCTTTTCATTGGGGGAATGTTGCATCGTCTGCCAAGTCTCTTGCTTTCGTAGTGAGTGATTTTCGTGTGCAAGTTCGGTACAAGTCCATCTAGGATTTTCCAGGTGTATATAATCATGTATCTCTCCCGCCTGCATTCCAGGGAATACAGGTTTAGGAACCTCAAGAGCTCCCAGTAATTGAGGTGTTTTATCTCCGTTATGTGTGCCGTGAAGGTTCTCTGTACATTTTCTAGATCAGCAATTTCACCTGCCTTGAAAGGTGCTGTTAGTGTGCAGCAATATTCCAGCCTAGATAGAACAAGTGACCTGAAGAGTGTCATCATGGGCTTGGCCTCCCTAGTTTTGAAGGTTCTCATTATCCATCCTGTCATTTTTCTAGCAGATGCGATTGATACAATGTTATGGTCCTTGAAGGTGAGATCCTCCGACATGATCACTCCCAGGTCTTTGACGTTGGTGTTTCGCTCTATTTTGTGGCCAGAGTTTGTTTTGTTTACCTGGAGTTTACCTGGAGAGAATTCCGGGGGTCAACGCCCCCGCGGCCCGGTCTGTGACCAGGCCTCCTGGTGGATCAGAGCCTGATCAACCAGGCTGTTACTGCTGGCTGCACGCAAACCAACGTACGAGCCACAGCCCGGCTGATCAGGAACCGACTTTAGGTGCTTGTCCAGTGCCAGCTTGAAGACTGCCAGGGGTCTGTTGGTAATCCCCCTTATGTATGCTGGGTGGCAGTTGAACAGTCTCGGGCCCCTGACACTTATTGTATGGTCTCTTAACGTGCTAGTGACACCCCTGCTTTTCATTGGGGGGATGTTGCATCGTCTGCCAAGTCTTTTGCTTTCGTAGTGAGTGATTTTCGTATGCAAGTTCTGTACTAGTCCCTCCAGGATTTTCCAGGTGTATTTAATCATGTATCTCTCACGCCTGCGTTCCAGGGAATACAGGTTCAGGAACCTCAAGCGCTCCCAGTAATTGAGGTGTTTTATCTCCGTTATGCGCGCCGTGAAGGTTCTCTGTACATTTTCTAGGTCAGCAATTTCAACTGCCTTGAAAGGTGCTGTTAGTGTGCAGCAATATTCAAGCCTAGATAGAACAAGTGACCTGAAGAGTGTCATCATGGGCTTGGCATCCCTCGTTTTGAAGGTACTCATTATCCATCCTGTCATTTTTCTAGCAGATGAGATCGATACAATGTTATGGTCCTTGAAGGTGAGATCCTCCGACATGATCACTCCCAGGTCTTTGACGTTGGTGTTTCGCTCTATTTTGTGGTCAGAATTTGTTTTGTACTCTGATGAAGATTTAATTTCCTCGTGTTTACCATATCTGAGTAATTGAAATTTCTCATCGTTGAACTTCATATTGTTTTCTGCAGCCCACTGAAAGATTTGGTTGATGTCCGCCTGGAGCCTTGCAGTGTCTGCAATGGAAGACACTGTCATGCAGATTCGGGTGTCATCTGCAAAGGAAGACATGGTGCTGTGGCTGACATCCTTGTCTATGTCAGATATGAGGATGAGGAACAAGATGGGAGCGAGTGCTGTGCCTTGTGAAATAGAGCTTTTCACCGTGCCTGCCTCGGACTTTACTCTGTTGACTACTACTCTCTGTGTTCTGTTAGTGAGGAAATTATAGATCCATCGACCGACTTTTCCTGTTATTCCTTTAGCACGCATTTTGTGCGCTATTACGCCATGGTCACACTTGTCGAAGGCTTTTGCAAAGTCTGTATATATTACATCTGCATTCTTTTTATCTTCTAGTGCATCTAGGACCTTGTCGTAGTGATCCAATAGTTGAGACAGACAGGAGCGACCTGTTCTAAACCCATGTTGCCCTGGGTTGTGTAACTGATGGATTTCTAGATGGGTGGTGATCTTGCTTCTTAGGACTCTTTCAAAGATTTTTATGATATGGGATGTTAGTGCTATCGGTCTGTAGTTCTTTGCTGTTGCTTTACTGCGCCTTTTGTGGAGTGGGGCTGTCTGTTGTTTTTAGTAACTGTGGGACGACCCCCGTGTCCATGCTCCCTCTCCATAGGATGGAAAAGGCTCATGATAGGGGCTTCTTGCAGTTCTTGATGAACACGGAGTTCCATGAGTCTGGCCCTGGGGCAGAGTGTATGGGCATGTCATTTATCGCCTGTTCGAAGTCATTTGGCGTCAGGATAACATCGGAAAGGCTTGTGTTAACCAAATTTTGTGGCTCTCTCATAAAAAATTCATTTTGATCTTCGACTCTCAGTCTGGTTAGCGGCTTGCTAAAAACTGAGTCATATTGGGACTTGAGTAGCTCACTCATTTCCTTGCTGTCATCTGTGTAGCACCCATCTTGTTTAAGTAGGGGCCCAATACTGGACGTTGTTCTCGACTTTGATTTGGCATAGGAGAAGAAATACTTTGGGTTTCTTTCGATTTCATTTATGGCTTTTAGTTCTTCCCGCGATTCCTGACTCCTATAAGATTCCTTTAGGTTAAGTTCGATGCTTGCTATTTCTCTGACCAGTGTCTCCCTACGGATTTCAGATATATTGACCTCTTTTAGCCGCTCTGTTATTCTTTTCCGTCGCCTGTAAAGGGTGCGCCTGTCTCTTTCTATTTTACATCTACTCCTCCTTTTTCTTAGAGGAATAAGCCTTGTGCATACATCAAGTGCCACCAAGTTAATGTGTTCTAGGCATAAGTTGGGGTCTGTGTTGCTTAGTATATCTTCCCAGCTTATATCGGTTAGGATTTGGTTTACTTGGTCCCAGTTTATGTTTTTGTTATTGAAGTTGAATTTGGTGAATGCTCCCTCGTGACTAATCTCATTATGTCGGTCTGGGGCTCCACGCATACATGTCTGAACCTCAATTATGTTGTGATCTGAGTATATTGTTTTTGATATGGTGACATTTCTTATCAGATCATCATTGTTAGTGAAGATGAGGTCTAGTGTATTCTCCAGTCTAGTAGGCTCTATTATTTGCTTGTTTAAATTGAATTTTGTGCAGAGATTTAAAAGCTCGTGTGAGTGTGAGTTTTCATTAGAGCTGCCTCCTGGTGTTATTACTGCAACAATATTATTTGCTATATTCCTCCATTTTAGGTGCCTTAAGTTGAAATCCCCCAGGAGCAAGGTGTTGGGGGCAGGAGCTGTAAGATTTTCCAGACAGTGGTCAATTTTTAACATTGTTCCTGGAATTGCTGGGATGTTGCATCCGGAGATAAGATAAGATAAGATAAGATTTCGTTCGGATTTTTAACCCCGGAGGGTTAGCCACCCAGGATAACCCAAGAAAGTCAGTGCGTCATCGAGGACTGTCTAACTTATTTCCATTGGGGTCCTTAATCTTGTCCCCCAGGATGCGACCCACACCAGTCGACTAACACCCAGGTACCTATTTGCTGCTAGGTGAACAGGACAACAGGTGTAAGGAAACGTGTCAAAATGTTTCCACCCGCCGGGAATCGAACCCGGGCCCTCCGTGTGTGAAGGGGGAACTTTAGCCACCAGGCCACCGGACCACAATGACTAGGTTTTGGTTCTCGACCTTTACTGCTAAAACTTCCACTACATCATTTGAGGCATTAAGCAGTTCTGTGCAAACAAGTGACTCTGCAATGTACAGGCCAACCCCCCCCCCCTTTTGCCTGTTCACTCTGTCACATCTGTATAGGTTGTAACCTGGGATCCATATTTCGTTGTCCAAGTGATCCTTTATGTGGGTCTCAGTGAAAGCCGCGAAAATTGCCTTTGCCTCTGCAAGCAGTCCACGGATGAAAGGTATTTTGTTGTTTGTTGCTGGCTTTAGACCCTGTATATTTGCAAAGAAGAATGTCATCGGACTGGTGGTATTGTTGGTACTGGGGGGGATTTTTTTTCCGGCATTAGTATCTGTATCTTTTGGTTTGGAGTGGAGGCCATCGACTGTGGTTCCACTCCAGGAATGACTGGATTTGGTGTACGATTTCTGCCATTTCCTGCCAGTTTTTTTTCCTTCCTGGCACTAAAAAACCTCTCCCTCTTGAGTGGCTGTGGCTACCCAGGTTTTCCCATGGCCTGGATGTTTTGTATCTTTTTGTCCCCTTTAGATGGTATGCCTGGCAATTTAAGTTATAGCACAGTCTTTCCTGTACTGAAGAGGTACACATTTCAGGGTGAAAAAGCTTACAGGAAGGGAGTTTGCATTTTCCTGTTGTCATATGGGCACGGCATTTTCTAGGGTGGTCATAGTTGCACGTCCCGTCTGTTTTTCCAGATTTCCCATGTCTGCAGATACCAAGTGCATAGTATGTGCACAGGCTTGGTTTCCGTTTGCCTTGGGTTTCTGTGACTGTATTCCCTGTTGGGAGCTCCCACCAGTTGTTTTTGGTAATATATCCTCACTATTGCTAGTGGAGTCCTCTTGTTTGCTATTTCCTGTGGTATTTCTAGTTTGCAATATTGGCTTTATCTTATCTTTGACTACACTTGTTTCCCCACTACGGCTCCTGTCCCCTATGAGGTCATTTATATGTATTCCTTCCTGCGTATAATTCCCGACTACCTGGACAAAATCTGACACAACAGTAGCTAATGTGAAAATTGCTGCTAATGTTAATAATGATGGTTTTGCTGAAGTAGCCTTACCTGTGTTACAGGTAAAAATTGATGATAAAAGGCTTAAATAAAAAAATGTAACTGCATTATTGGACCAGGGATCCCAGCATACTTTCATAAAACGTAAATGTCTTGATGGTATGAAAGTACAGATTGGAGATCCTACAACTTTAAAATTATCTGGTTTTCTCTTGGATAAAAGGGCTCAATTGTATGACACTGTTTATGTAACTGTCAGGTTGGGCAATGTGAAAAAACGTGTTAATGCAGTAATTGTTGATAGACTTCCAGAGAAAATAACTACAGTAGGACTTAGTAAAGCTACAGAAAGACTTTCACATAATGTAAATTTAGCACCTTCTGGTGTAAGTGATGATTCTGTAGGCCCAATAAATATTTTGATAGGTAGTGACTATTATGCCTCCTTTGTAAAGGGTATGGTAAAGAAATGTGGTGTCACCCTTTTGAAGACTGCAGGAGGCCATGTAATGTATGGTAGGATTCCTCGTAATAATAATTCATGACTAGAGGAAACTACAAATACCATAACTGTGTGTCTTACTCATGAAATCGTACCTGAGTATAATTCTTCCATAGAGGATGGTGTTGAGCCAGTGCATAAATTGTGGGAATTAGCATTGGAATAAATGAAAATAAATAAAGTCCAGACGATTCTTTAACTCAAGAACAATACCTGAGAGATGTAAAATTTGAATCTGGACAATGACAGAACTGCGACAAACAGACTGGGAACAATTTGTCAATGGCCTCAATGCTCACACCCCACTTAGCCGGGCATGGAGGGAGATAAATAGAATTAAGGGTAACAGAACTGGGCATATCGCGCACCCTCATCCCTTACATAGGGCGAATGAGTTAGTCAGTGCTTGGGCTGCTACATCTAGCTATGACAATCTTCCCAGTACCACTCAAGATAGCCTACCGTCGAGGAGTGAGGGGGACAGGGCCCCTAAGATAGCCTCCCCTCGAGAAGTGAGGGGGACAGGGCCCCTAAGATAGCCTACCCTCGAGAAAAAAGGGGAGCAGGGCCCCTAAGATAGCCTACCACCGAATGGAGAGGGGGAAAGGGCCCAAAGCAAAGATCGGCCGGATTTTAAAAAACCACACGGGCTACCAGATGGTCAAAATGCCTTGTGTTAACTCGCCAAAGCAAATTGCCGAAAAAGAAGAAGATAGGAAAGTCAGAAGGATAGCAATGCATGTAGTGTGCTAGTGTGTGGGCCAGTGTAGTTGTTTGTGTGAGGGGAGGGAGGGGAAGGATGGGGGGATGGGGAAGAGAGGGGTGAACAAGCAAGTCACCACCAGTGTAGATGTTTGTGTGAGGGGAGGAAGGGGAAGGATGGTGGGATGGGGAAGAGAGAGGTGAAAAAGCAAGTCACCGCCAGTGTAGATGTTTGTGTGAGGGGAGGATGGGGAAGGTTGGGGGGATGGGGAAGAGAGGGGTGAACAAGCAAGTCACCACCAGTGTAGATGTTTGTGTGAGGGGAGGATGGGGAAGAGAGGGGTGAACAAGCAAGTCACCACCAGTGTAGATGTTTGTGTGAGGGGAGGATGGGGAAGGTTGGGGGGATGGGGAAGAGAGGGGTGAACAAGCAAGCAAGTTACCGCCAGTACTCACCTATTTGTACTCACCTATTTGTGGTTGCAGGGGTCGAGTCTTAGCTCCTGGCCCCGCCTCTTCACCGGTTGCTACTGGGCCCTCTCTCTCCCCGCTCCATGAGCTTTATCAAACCTCGTCTTAAAACTGTGTATGGTTCCTGCCTCCACTACGTCATTTTCTAGGCTATTCCACTGCCTTACAACTCTATGACTGAAGAAATACTTCCTAATATCTCTCTGACTCATTTGTGTCTTCAACTTCCAATTGTGGCCTCTTGTTTCTGTGTCCCCTCCCTGGAACATCCTGTCTTTGTCCACCTTGTCTATTCCACGCAGTATTTTATATGTCGTTATCATGTCTCCCCTGACCTTCCTGTCCTCCAGTGTCGTCAGGCCGATTTCCCTTAATCTTTCTTCATAGGACATTCCCCTTAGCTCTGGAACTAACCTTGTCGCAAACCTTTGTACTTTCTCTAGTTTCTTGACGTGCTTTATCAAGTGCGGGTTCCAAACAGGTGCTGCATACTCCAGTATGGGCCTGACATACACGGTGTACAGTGTCTTGAACGATTCCTTACTAAGGTATCGGAATGCTGTTCTCAGGTTTGCCAGGCGCCCATATGCTGCAGCAGTTATCTGGTTGATGTGTGCTTCCGGAGACATGCTCGGTGTTATACTCACCCCAAGATTTTTCTCCTTGAGTGAGGTTTGCAGTCTTTGGCCACCTAGCCTATACTCGGTCTGTGGTCTTCTGTGCCCTTCCCCTATCTTCATGACTTTGCATTTGGCAGGATTAAATTCGAGAAGCCATTTGCTGGACCAGGTGTCCAGTCTGTCCAGGTCTCTTTGAAGTCCTGCCTGGTCCTCATCAGATTTAATTCTCCTCATTAACTTCACATCATCTGCAAACAGGGACACTTCTGAGTCTAACCCTTCCATCATGTCGTTCACATATACCAAAAATAGCACTGGTCCTAGGACCGACCCCTGTGGGACCCCGCTCGTCACAGGTGCCCACTGTGATACATCATTATGTACCATGACTCGTTGTTGTCTCCCTGTCAGGTATTCTCTGATCCATTGCAGTGCCCTTCCTGTTATATGCACCTGATGCTCTAGCTTCTGCACTAATCTCTTGTGAGGAACTGTGTCAAAGGCCTTCTTGCAGTCTTTGGCCACCTAGCCTATATTCGGTCTGTGGTCTTCTGTGCCCTTCCCCTATCTTCATGACTTTGCATTTGGCAGGATTAAATTCGAGAAGCAATCAACCCACCCCTCTCTCTCGTGTCTTACTTCTGTTATTTTATCATCAAACTCCAGAAGGTTTGTGACACAGGATTTGCCTTCCATGAATCCGTGCTGGTTGGCATTTATACTCTTGTTCCGTTCCAGGTGCTCCACCACTATCCTCCTGATAATCTTCTCCATAATTTTGCATACTATACACGTCAATGACACAGGTCTATAGTTTAGTGCCTCTTTTCTGTCTCCTTTTTTAAAAATGGGAACTACATTTGCCGTCTTCCATACCTCAGGTAGCTGCCCAGTTTCCAGGGACGTGTTGAAGATTGTGGTAAGTGGCACGCACAACATATATGCTCCCTCTCTAAGGACCCACGGGGAGATGTTGTCCGGTCCCATTGCCTTTGAGGTATCGATGTCCCTTAGCAGTTTCTTCACCTCCTCCTCATCTGCATGTATGTCGTCCAACACTTGTTGGTGTATTCCTTGCTGGTGTCCCCATCTGGTCTGTCCCCCCAGAGTCCTTCCTGTCTCTACTGTAAATACTTCCTTAAATCTCGTGTTGAGCTCCTCACATACCTCTTGATCGTTTCTTGTGAGTTCTCCACCTTCTTTCCTCAGCCTTATCACCTGGTCCTTGACTGTTGTCTTCCTCCTAATGTGGCTATACAGCAGTTTCGGGTCAGATGTAGATGTTTGTAGATGTAGATGTAGATGTAGATGTAGATGTAGATGTAGATGTAGATGTAGGTGTAGATGTAGATGTAGATGTAGATGTAGGTGTAGATGTAGATGTAGATGTAGATGTAGGTGTAGATGTAGATGTAGATGTAGATGTAGATGTAGATGTAGATGTAGGTGTAGATGTAGGTGTAGATGTAGATGTAGATGTAGATGTAGATGTAGGTGTAGATGTAGATGTAGATGTAGATGTAGATGTAGATGTAGATGTAGATGTAGATGTAGATGTAGGTGTAGATGTAGGTGTAGATGTAGATGTAGATGTAGATGTAGATGTAGATGTAGGTGTAGATGTAGATGTAGATGTAGATGTAGATGTAGATGTAGATGTAGATGTAGGTGTAGATGTAGATGTAGGTGTAGATGTAGATGTAGGTGTAGATGTAGATGTAGGTGTAGATGTAGATGTAGATGTAGGTGTAGATGTAGATGTAGATGTAGATGTAGATGTAGGTGTAGATGTAGATGTAGATGTAGATGTAGATGTAGATGTAGATGTAGATGTAGGTGTAGATGTAGATGTAGATGTAGATGTAGATGTAGATGTAGGTGTAGATGTAGATGTAGATGTAGATGTAGATGTAGATGTAGGTGTAGATGTAGATGTAGATGTAGATGTAGATGTAGATGTAGATGTAGATGTAGATGTAGATGTAGATGTAGATGTAGATGTAGATGTAGATGATGTAGATGTAGATGTAGATGATGTAGATGTAGATGATGTAGATGTAGATGTAGATGTAGATGTAGATGTAGATGTAGATGTAGATGTAGATGATGTAGATGTAGATGTAGATGTAGATGATGTAGATGTAGATGATGTAGATGTAGATGTAGATGTAGATGTAGATGATGTAGATGTAGATGTAGATGATGTAGATGTAGATGATGTAGATGTAGATGTAGATGATGTAGATGTAGATGTAGATGTAGATGATGTAGATGTAGATGTAGATGTAGATGATGTAGATGTAGATGTAGATGATGTAGATGTAGATGTAGATGTAGATGTAGATGATGTAGATGTAGATGTAGATGTAGATGATGTAGATGTAGATGTAGATGATGTAGATGTAGATGTAGATGTAGATGTAGATGTAGATGTAGATGATGTAGATGTAGATGTAGATGTAGATGTAGATGTAGATGTAGATGTAGATGATGTAGATGATGTAGATGTAGATGATGTAGATGTAGATGATGTAGATGTAGATGTAGATGTAGATGTAGATGTAGATGTAGATGTAGATGTAGATGTAGATGTAGATGTAGGTGTAGATGTAGATGTAGATGTAGATGTAGATGTAGATGTAGATGTAGGTGTAGATGTAGATGTAGATGTAGATGTAGATGTAGATGTAGATGTAGATGTAGATGTAGATGTAGATGTAGATGTAGATGTAGATGTAGATGTAGATGTAGATGTAGATGTAGATGTAGATGTAGATGTAGATGTAGGTGTAGGTGTAGATGTAGATGTAGATGTAGATGTAGGTGTAGGTGTAGATGTAGATGTAGATGTAGATGTAGATGTAGATGTAGATGTAGGTGTAGATGTAGATGTAGATGTAGATGTAGATGTAGGTGTAGATGTAGATGTAGATGTAGATGTAGATGTAGGTGTAGATGTAGATGTAGATGTAGATGTAGGTGTAGGTGTAGATGTAGATGTAGATGTAGATGTAGATGTAGGTGTAGATGTAGATGTAGATGTAGATGTAGGTGTAGATGTAGATGTAGATGTAGATGTAGATGTAGATGTAGATGTAGGTGTAGGTGTAGATGTAGATGTAGATGTAGATGTAGATGTAGGTGTAGATGTAGATGTAGATGTAGATGTAGATGTAGGTGTAGATGTAGATGTAGATGTAGATGTAGATGTAGATGTAGATGTAGGTGTAGGTGTAGATGTAGATGTAGATGTAGATGTAGATGTAGATGTAGATGTTTGTGTGAGGTAAGGATGGGGAAGGTTGGGGGATGGGGAAGAGAAGGGAGAACAAGCAAGCAAGTCACCGCAAGCGCAGATGTTTGTGTGAGGGGAGGACGGGGAAAGATGGGTGATGGGGAAGAGAGGGGTGAACAAGCAAGTCACAGCCAGTGTAGTTGTTTGTGTTAGGGGAGGATGGAGAAGGATGGGGGATGGGGAAGAGAGGGGTGAACAAGCAATGAAGTGGCCGCCTGTGCAGATGTTTGTTTCAGGGGAGGATGGGGAAGGATGGATGATGGTGAAGAGAGGGGTGAGCAAGCAAGTCACTACTAGTGTAGATGTTTGTGCGAGGGGATGATTGGGAAGGATGGGGGATGGGGAAGAGAGGGGTGAACAAGCAAGCAAGTGGCCGCCGGTGCAGATGTTTGTTTCAGGGGAGGATGGGGAAGGATGGATGATGGTGAAGAGAGGGGTGAGCAAGCAAGTCACCGCAAGTGTAGATATTTGTGTTAGGGGAGGATGGGCAAGGTTAGGGGAATGGGGAAGAGAGGGGTGAACAAGCAAGCAAGTCACCGCAAGTGTAAATGTTTGTGTGAGGGGAGGATGGGAAAGGTTGGGGGGATGGGGAAGAGAGTGGTGAACATGCAAGACACCGCCAGTGAAGATGTTTGTTTGAGGGGAGGATGGGGAAGGGTGGGGGGATGGGGAAGAGAGGGGTCAACAAGCAAGTCACGGCCAGTGTAGATGTTTGTGTGAGGGGAGGATGAGGAAGGTTGTAGGGATGGGGACGAGAGGGGTGAACAAGCAAGAAAGTCTCCACCAGTGTAGATGTTTGTGTGAGGGGAGGATGGGGAAGAGAGGGGTGAACAAACAAGTCACCAGCAGAGTAGATGTTTGTGTGAGTGGAAGATGCGGAAGGTTGGAGGGATTGGGAAAAGAGGGGTGAACTAGCAAGTCACCACCAGTATAGATGTTTGTGTGAGGGGAGGATGGGGAAGGATTGGGGGATGGGGAAGAGAGGGGTGAACAAGCAAGTCACCAGCAGAGTAGATGTTTGTGTGAGTGGAAGATGCGGAAGGTTGGAGGGATTGGGAAAAGAGGGGTGAACTAGCAAGTCACCACCAGTATAGATGTTTGTGTGAGGGGAGGATGGGGAAGGATGGGGGATGGTGAAGAGAGGGGTCTACAAGCAAGCAAGTCACTGCCAGTGTATATGTTTGTGTCAGGGGAGGATGGGGAAGGATGGATGATGGGGAAGAGAGGGGTCAACAAGCAAGCAAGTCACCGCCAGTGTAGATGTTTGTGTCAGGGGAGTATGAGGAAGGATGGATGATGGGGAAGAGAGGGGTCAACAAGGAAGCAAGTCACCGCCAGTGTATATGTTTGTGTCAGGGGTGGATGGGGAAGGTTGGGGGGATGGGGAAGAGAGAGGTGAACAAGCAAGCAAGTCACTGCGAGTGTAAATGTTTGTGTGAGGGGAGGATGGGGAAGGTTGGGGGGATGGGGAAGAGAGGGGTGAACAAGCAAGGAAGTCACCGCAAGTGTAGATGTTTGTGTTAGGGGAGGATGTGGAAGGATGGGGGATGGGGAAGAGAGTGGTGAACGAGGAAGCAAGTCACCGCCAGTGAAGATGTTTCTGAGAGGGGAGGATGGGGAACGGTGGGGGATAGTGAAGAGAGGGGTCAACAAGCAAGCAAGTCACCGCCAGTGCAGATGTTTGTGAGAGGGGAGGATTGGGAAGGGTGGGGGGAAAGGGAAGAGAGGGGTCAACAAGCAAGTCACCGCCAGTGTAGATGTTCGTGTGAGGGGAGGATGAGGAAGGTTGGGGGGATTGGGAAGAGAGGGGTGAACAAGCAAGCAAGTCACCACCAGTGTAAATGTTTGTGTGAGGGGAGGATGCGGAAGGATGCAGGATGGGGAAGAGAGGGGTGAACAAACAAGTCACAGCCAGTGTAGATGTTTGTGTGAGGGGAGGATGGGGAAGGATGGGGGTTGGGGAAGAGAGGGGTGAACAAGCAAGTCACCAGCAGAGTAGATGTTTGTGTGAGGGGAGGATGGGGAAGGTTGGAGGGATTGGGAAGAGAGGGGTGAACAAGCAAGCAAGTGACCGCAAGTGTAAATGTTTGTGTGAGGGGAGGATGGGGAAGGCTTGGGAATGGGGAAGGTTTGGGGATGGGGAAGGTTTGGGGATGGGGAAGTGAGGGGTGAACAAGCAAGTCACCGCCAGTGTAGATGTTTGTATGAGGGGAGGATGGGGAAGGTTGAGGGGATTGGGAAGAGAGGGGTGAACAAACAAGCAAGTCACAACCAGTGTAGATGTTTGTGTGAGGGGAGGATGGGGAAGGTTGGGGGATGGGGAAGAGAGGGATGAACAAGCAAATCACGGCAAGTGTAGTTGTTTGTGTGATGGGAGGATGGGGAACGTTTGGGGGATGGGGAAGAGAGGGGTGAACAAGCAAGCAAGTCACAGCAAGTGTAGTTGCTTGTGTGAGGTGAGGATGGGGATGGTTGGAGGGATGGGGAAGAGATGGGTGAACAAGAAAGTCACAGCCAGTGTAGATGTTTGTATTCAAATTCAAATTCAAAGTTTATTCTCTATAAGGATTACAATGCTGAGTTTACAGAAATTTGGTTATTGTGTGGTTTACATGTAGTAAAATTGTGATTACAGAGTGTACCACTAGAACGCTTAGCATGGCTAGGCATTTCGGGCATACTTAGTTTTATTCTTAATTGTAAAATATTACAAATTATGAGGTAAGTTGGTATTATGGCTAAGTGACTAAATACTAGTTTGTGAGTTTAGCAATGTGAATGCTTTTGTTTTGGCACAGTACATAGTTTCAGTATTGGAGTATCACAGGATTCATTATTTTAAGATTGAGATTAATATTTCTGTTTATGGTCAAATGAGTGAGTGAGTGTAAGTGTGAACCACCAGGTGGTATTCGTGTAGTTAGTTGACGGGGTGTATCAGGGAGATAAGATGTTTTCTAATGGTAGTTTTGAAGGTGATGAATGTGTCTGCAGTTCTAGAGTTCTCAGGTAGGGTATTCCAGATTTTAGGGCCTTTGACATACATTGAATTTTTGTAAAGGTTTAGTTGGACACGGGGAATGTCGTAGAGATGTTTATGTCTGGTGTTATGCCTGTGGGTTCTGTCACAACTATCAAGAAAGCGTTTTAGGTCAAGGTTGATATTAGAGTTTAAGGCCCTGTAGATGTAGATTGCACAGTAGTAAGTGTGGATGTACTGAACTGGGAGTAAGTTTAGGTCTATGAAGAGTGGGGGGGTGTGTTGCCAGGGATGGGGTTTAGTGATTTTTCTTACTGCAGCTTTTTGTTGGGCTATTATTGGCTTTAGGTGTGTTGCTGCAGTTGATCCCCAAGCACAAATAGCATAGGTGAGGTATGGATAAATAAGTGAGTGGTATAGTGTGAGAAGGGCATTTTGCGGCACGTGAGCTACATAGTTACCGTCAGCGTGCCTTGTTGTGCTCCCGGCTTTCTGGTGTTTTCACGGTCGCTCTTACGTGCTAGAACTTTAATTTGTGTCATCAATCCTATACGATACATCCCTCTAGCGCCTGGAACCAATCTTGGGCGGAAAACATTATATACTGAGTCAAAAAAGGAGAATTAGTGTGCATTACCTAGCAGAGTTTACTGCCAGAGGGGAATCATAGGCCTGTTTCCCGTGTGAAAAAAATAATAATAATTGAACGTTGTGTCAGAGGAAAGAAAGTCTCCCTGAAAGCATTGAGTATACATAGTGTATAGTGTATACTACAGTGGCTCCCTAGTATATTGATGATAAAGGCTAAAGTGTCATTTGAAAACAGGTGAATTTGTAAATGAAGTGATAAGCCTATAGAGGCAGGTGCCAGAAGTCGCCAGAAACTTACCACAGGTCAGCTGTTTTTAATAATCTTCCTGGCCTGCTAGTGTACTCGCATATAATCTAGTGATACCAGTGAATAGCAGAATACAGTGTTGTAGTAGCAACTAACCAGTATTATAATGGTACTTAGTGGAGTGGAGTGACTTTCATTAGTTTCTTTTTCTTGAAATACGAGACGTTACTGTGAATTTCATATAACCTGTAGTTACCAGCGGTCGCAATATACACAACGAGAAGCAATTATTACTACAGAAAAAGCGTCCTTCCTCCAAAATTTGCACCAGTCAACTATAGTGATAATATAGCATTTATTGTGGTGGAGACGGAAAAACAAAAATAGAAAAGCCAGATACAGCGATTGATAAACAAAGAGGTCGACTGTACGTCATTGTAGGAGCTGCCAGATATCACCGGCTCTTCAACACGCAAGTTATACTTTTGTATCAGTCAAATCACATATTACTCGGGTAGATAATTTCCAGTAGATCCTTCATGTGTTAGCTCAAATCACCGACCAGTATGTTTTAAATAAGTGACCCACTGATCAGAGCAGATCGACTGGTCCGAACCCTTGACTGGTCCGAACCCTTGACTGGTTTCAAACAGTTTCGTTGGACAATAAAGCAGACTGTAAACGGATGGGTTTGTAGGCGCCCTTATAAACACAAACATTAAAAATCAGGAACGTGACGGTAAGCTGTCCAATATACAAAAAGAGTTAGAAACAGAAATACAAATAGCTAGAGCTTCATTTAAGGTTATTAATATAATATTCAAGAGGTTGCTAGTAGACTTGCAGTAAATCAACCATTCAAATCATTATGAAGCTGTGTGTAGTCTGTGGTCAGTCAAACAAACGGGCTACCACATGGATAAATTGTCATTTTTGTGGAAATTGGTGTCACGCTCCTTGTGCAGATATCCCAGAACTAGCTACAAGCAGTATTAAAACAGAGAAGTGTTTTTGGGTATGCCCAAATGAGGAAAATCTGTGGACTAAAATCACAAGGGTATTAAAAGAGGATAACATCAAAGCTGCTTTCATAGAAAACCTGGAAGCTTTCTACAACAGATGGGAACATAAAAAGTCCGGGCTGAATGGTACTGCCCTTGATACTGGCCATGTAGTCACAAACTGTAAGGCTGGAGATGATGTCCTGGTAGTCAGTAAATGTGGGGCTGATAGTGCTGTCCTGGGAGACAGTAATGGTGAAGCTGGAGGTGCTGTCCTGGGAGACAGAAATGGTGAAGTTGGAGATATTGTCCTGGGAGACAGTAATGGTGAAGCTGGAGATTTTGTCCAGGTAGTCGGGAATTATACGCAGGAAGGAATACATATAAATGACCTCATAGAGGACAGGAGCCATAGTAGGGAAACAAGTGTAGTCAAAGATAAGATAAAACCAATATTGCAAACCAGAAATACCGCAGGAAATAGCAAACAAGAGGACTCCAATAGCAATAGTGAGGATAAATTACCAAAAACAACTGGTGGGAGCTCCATTGTTGGTGCTAAGGAGGATAGGAATAAGACAGGGAAACATGCACCAACAGGGAATACAGTCACAGAAACCCAAGGCAAACGGAAACCAAGCCTGTGCACATACTATGCACTTGGTATCTGCTGGCATGGGAAATCTGGAAAAACAGATGGGACATGCAACTATGACCACCCTAGAAAATGTCATGCCCATATGACAACAGGAAAATGCAAACTCCCTTCCTGTAAGCTTTTTCACCCTGAAATGTGTACCTCTTCAGTACAGGAAAGACTGTGCTATAACTTAAATTGCCAGGCATACCATCTAAAGGGGACAAAAAGATACAAAACATCCAGGCCATGGGAAAACCTGGGTAGCCACAGCCACTCAAGAGGGAGAGGTTTTTTAGTGCCAGGAAGGAAAAAAAACTGGCAGGAAATGGCAGAAATCGTACACCAAATCCAGTCATTCCTGGAGTGGAACCACAGTCGATGGCCTCCACTCCAAACCAACAGATACAGATACTAATGCCGGAAAAAAAATCCCCCCCCAGTACCAACAATACCACCAGTCCGATAACATTCTTCTTTGCAAATATACAGGGTCTAAAGCCAGCAATAAACAACAAAATACCTTTCATCCGTGGACTGCTTGCAGAGGCAAAGGCAATGTTCGCGGCTTTCACTGAGACCCACATAAAGGATCACTTGGACAACGAAATATGGATCCCAGGTTACAACCTATACAGATGTGACAGAGTGAACAGGCAAAAGGGGGGGGTTGGCCTGTACATTGCAGAGTCACTTGTTTGCACAGAACTGCTTAATGCCTCAAATGACGTAGTGGAAGTTTTAGCAGTAAAGGTCGAGAACCAAAACCTAGTCATTGTGGTAGTCTACAAGCCTCCGGATGCAACATCCCAGCAATTCCAGGAACAGCTGTTAAAAATTGACCACTGTCTGGAAAATCTTCCAGCTCCTGCACCCAACATCTTGCTCCTGGGGGATTTCAACTTAAGGCACCTAAAATGGAGGAATATAGCAAATAATATTGTTGCAGTAATAACACCAGGAGGCAGCTCTGATGAAAACTCACACTCACACGAGCTTTTAAATCTCTGCACAAAATTCAATTTAAACCAGCAAATAATAGAGCCTACTAGACTGGAGAATACACTAGACCTCATCTTCACTAACAATGATGATCTGATAAGAAATGTCACCATATCAAAAACAATATACTCAGATCACAACATAATTGAGGTTCAGACATGTATGCGTGGAGCCCCAGACCGACAAAATGAGACTAGTCACGAGGGAGCATTCACCAAATTCAACTTCAATAACAAAAACATAAAGTGGGACCAAGTAAACCAAGTCCTAACCGATATAAGCTGGGAAGATATACTAAGCAACACAGACCCAAACTTATGCCTAGAACAGATTAACTCGGTGGCACTCGATGTATGCACAAGGCTTATTCCTCTAAGAAAAAGGAGGAGTAGATGTAAAATAGAAAGAGACAGGCGCTCCCTTTACAGGCGACGGAAAAGAATAACAGAGCGGCTAAAAGAGGTCAATATATCAGAAATGCGCAGGGAGACACTGGTCAGAGAAATAGCAAGCATCGAACTTAAGCTAAAAGAATCCTTTAGGAGTCAGGAATCGCGGGAAGAACTAAAAGCCATAAATGAAATCGAAAGAAACCCAAAGTATTTCTTCTCCTATGCCAAATCAAAATCGAGAACAACGTCCAGTATTGGGCCCCTACTTAAACAAGATGGGTCCTACACAGATGACAGCAAGGAAATGAGTGAGCTACTCAAGTCCCAATATGACTCAGTTTTTAGCAAGCCGCAAACCAGACTGAGAGTCGAAGATCAAAATGAATTTTTTATGAGAGAGCCACAAAATTTGATTAACACAAGCCTATCCGATGTTATCCTGACGCCAAATGACTTCGAACAGGCGATAAATGACATGCCCATGCACTCTGCCCCAGGGCCAGACTCATGGAACTCTGTGTTCATCAAGAACTGCAAGAAGCCCCTATCACGAGCCTTTTCCATCCTATGGAGAGGGAGCATGGACACGGGGGTCGTCCCTCAGTTACTAAAAACAACAGACATAGCCCCACTCCACAAAGGGGGCAGTAAAGCAACAGCAAAGAACTACAGACCAATAGCACTAACATCCCATATCATAAAAATCTTTGAAAGGGTCCTAAGAAGCAAGATCACCACCCATCTAGAAACCCATCAGTTACACAACCCAGGGCAACATGGGTTTAGAACAGGTCGCTCCTGTCTGTCTCAACTACTGGATCACTACGACAAGGTCCTAAATGCACTAGAAGACAAAAAGAATGCAGATGTAATATATACAGACTTTGCAAAAGCCTTCGACAAGTGTGACCATGGCGTAATAGCGCACAAAATGCGCGCTAAAGGAATAACAGGAAAAGTTGGTCGATGGATCTATAATTTCCTCACTAACAGAACACAGAGAGTAGTCGTCAACAGAGTAAAGTCCGAGGCAGCTACGGTGAAAAGCTCTGTTCCACAAGGCACAGTACTAGCTCCCATCTTGTTCCTCATCCTCATATCCGACATAGACAAGGATGTCAGCCACAGCACCGTGTCTTCCTTTGCAGATGACACCCGAATCTGCATGACAGTGTCTTCCATTGCAGACACTGCAAGGCTCCAGGCGGACATCAACCAAATCTTTCAGTGGGCTGCAGAAAACAATATGAAGTTCAACGATGAGAAATTTCAATTACTCAGATATGGTAAACATGAGGAAATTAAATCTTCATCAGAGTACAAAACAAATTCTGGCCACAAAATAGAGCGAAACACCAACGTCAAAGACCTGGGAGTGATTATGTCGGAGGATCTCACCTTCAAGGACCATAACATTGTATCAATCGCATCTGCTAGAAAAATGACAGGATGGATAATGAGAACCTTCAAAACTAGGGAGGCCAAGCCCATGATGACACTCTTCAGGTCACTTGTTCTATCTAGGCTGGAATATTGCTGCACTCTAACAGCACCTTTCAAGGCAGGTGAAATTGCCGACCTAGAAAATGTACAGAGAACTTTCACGGCGCGCATAACGGAGATAAAACACCTCAATTACTGGGAGCGCTTGAGGTTTCTAAACCTGTATTCCCTGGAACGCAGGAGGGAGAGATACATGATTATATACACCTGGAAAATCCTAGAGGGACTAGTACCGAACTTGCACACGAAAATCACTCACTACGAAAGCAAAAGACTTGGCAGACGATGCACCATCCCCCCAATGAAAAGCAGGGGTGTCACTAGCACGTTAAGAGACCATACAATAAGTGTCAGGGGACCGAGACTGTTCAACTGCCTCCCAGCACACATAAGGGGGATTACCAACAGACCCCTGGCAGTCTTCAAGCTGGCACTGGACAAGCACCTAAAGTCAGTTCCTGATCAGCCGGGCTGTGGCTCGTACGTTGGTTTGCGTGCAGCCAGCAGCAACAGCCTGGTTGATCAGGCGCTGATCCACCAGGAGGCCTGGTCACAGACCGGGCCGCGGGGGCGTTGACCCCCGAAACTCTCTCCAGGTAAACTCCAGGTAGTATCGTATCTTGGAGAGGATCCCAACCGTTTTGGATACTTTTTTGGTTATATGCTGGATATGGGTGCTGAAATTCAGGTTGTTGTCAAGGTATAAGCCTAGGAATTTGCCCCCATTATTTCTGGTAATTAGAGTGTTGTCAATCTTAATGTTAATTTGTGCATCTCCTGCTCTGCTACCAAACATAATATAGTAGGTTTTGTCAGTGTTAAGCGTAAGTTTATTGGCTGTCATCCAAGTCGATATTTTAATCAGCTCCTCATTCACAATGGTGTTGAGGGTGGCAAGATTAGGGTGAGAGATGACATAAGTCGTGTCATCAGCAAAGAGAATGGGTTTCAGGTGTTGGGATACGTTTGGAAGGTCATTGATGTATATGAGGAAGAGCAGGGGACCAAGGACACTTCCCTGCGGAACTCCGGTATCAAGTGGCCGTGTTGCTGATGCTGTGTCTTTAATGGTGACGTACTGATACCTATTAGTAATGTAAGATTTGAAATAAGCAAGCGCATGGCTTCTTATACAGTAATGATCAAGTTTGTGGAGTAGGATGTCGTGGTCTACTGTGTCAAAAGCTTTTCTTAGGTCAATAAAAATTCCTAGTGGATATTCCTTATTTTCCAATGCTGTGTAAAGCAGATCTAGCATTTTTATGATTGCATCATTAGTGCTTTTATTTTTCCTGAATCCAAATTGGCAAGGGTTGAGTATGTTTTGAGCCGTTATAAATGAATACAGTCTCCTGTGCACGAGTTTCTCAAAGATTTTGGATAGCAATGGTAAGTTAGATATTGGCCTATAGTTGTTTAAGTCTGTAGGGTCACCACCTTTATGTATTGGTGTAACCCTTGCCATCTTGAGTAGTTTCGGGAAGGTGCTAGTCTCTAGTGACTTGTTAAAAAGTAATGAAATAGCATGCAAAAGGACATGGGCCGCTCGCTTGTACAGTAATGGTGGGACATGAGACAGATTCCCCGAGTTATTTTTAAGTGACTTTATAATCTCAGTGACTTCCGTGGGCTCAGTTGGTGCAAGATAGAAGGAATTAGGGAAATTCCCATCTAGGTAGCCCCCGGCATGGGCATTGGTATGTGGGATTTTATTGGCGAGATTAGAACCTATGGTTGAGAAGAAGTCGTTTATCTTGTTAGCTGTGTCAGTGGGATGTAGTGGTGTTTCATTAGGTTTAGTTAGGACAATATTCTTGGTTTTTCTCAGTTTGTGGGTCCCTAGAATCTGAGAGAGTGTTTTCCAGGTCTTTTTATATCTCCTCCAGTGTCTGTGAATCTGCTGGAGTAGTATAGTTGTTTGGCTTTCTTTATTACTTTGGTGAGAGCTGATGAATAGTGTTTAAGAATATCTTTGTGTATTAAGCCCTGTCTATATTGCTTTTCATATTGGTGTTTCTTGTCAATGGATTTCAGAATGGTGCTGGTTAGCCATGGGCAACCAAGCCGTTTGTTTGTGATCTGTTTTGTTTTTATAGGACAATGTTTGTTGTATAGTCTAAGTAATTTGTTAAGAAAAATGTCTGTCCAGTCATCAATACCATTGGCTTTGGAGAATTCTGTAGGCCAATCAACAGTCTCTAGGTCAGCTGTGAACTTCCTTACTGAGGCCTCGTCATGGAGTCTAAATGAGACTTTGTTGTATTCAAGTGGTGGTTTACTAATGTTTGTCAGGAGGAAGGTAGGGTAGTGGTCTGTAGTGCTATCTGTGATTATCCCTGATTTAAGGGGGGCTAGTATATTGGTCCATATGTGGTCTATTATGGTTGCACTTGTCTCAGTGAGCCTGGTTGGTTTAGTTATTGTTGGTATGAGAAGTGTGTTGTTCATATTGTTGATGAAATCAGTTACAGGCTGATCATCTAGTAAGCCAAGGTTGATGTTGAAGTCTCCAGCTAAGAGAAGGTGGTGCTTATTCATTTGTCTGTTTGTTATTAGTGACTTTAATTTCTCACTGAAATTTGGGATGTTTGTGTGAGGTATCCGGTAAATGGCACCGATTGTTTTAGGCGTCTTAAGGTTTTTTACAGTAAAATTAGCAAAATTGTATTCCCCATATTCATCACTAAAGCAAGTGGTGCTAAGACAAGATAATTGGTTAGAGTAATAGATTGCAATACCACCCCGAACTTGGTTTGGTCCGCAGTTGTGAATTGCTGTGTATCCTGGTATCCGAAATGCCTAGCCATGCTAAGCTTTCTAGTGGTACACTCTGTAATCACAATTTTACTACATGTAAACCAAACAATAACCAAATTTCTGTAAACTCAGCATTGTAATCCTTATAGAGAAAAAACTTTGAATTTGAATTTGAATTTGAGGGTAGATATCTATTGTGTCCTGCTTAAGCCAGGTCTCAGTAAGAATAATGCAGGAGAAGGGTGTCTTTAGTGATTCAAGGAGTGCTAGGAGGTCATCATAGTGTTTGCTTAAGGACCTGATGTTGTAGTTAAGTACTGATAGACTTTTAGCATTGTTTAGGATAGTGCTGGCTTGTGATGCTGTGTAATAAAGGCAGTTACTTTCCAATAGGTTTTGATTGGGTGTCAGATTATGAAGGTTTAGATCAGGGTCAACGTGATCAATCATCTTCTAGATTTAAATTATGGTTATTTATATCCTGAGTTGTGTGTTGAGTTCTAGTACTGATATCTGTAGTGGTAGGAAGTTTGGACAAGTATATAGCTAGAGTATTTTGGTCATGTAGGGTATAGTCACTACTACACATAATGAAGTTGATGTTGTCTGTGTGTTGTGCTGGAATGAACTAAAGTACAACTAGGTATAAACTAGTAATATAAAAATACAAATTAAAAATAGAACAAGACTCTCACTTGTAATTGCACTATGGTCTAATATAATGACTTTTGTGGAGTCTATGTTTTGAGCTAGAATGAGCTATAGTACAACTAGGTTTAGTCTAATAATATAAAAATACAAATTACAAATAGCACCAGACTCTCACTAGTAATTGCACTATGGTCTAGTATAGTGAATTTGGTATTGACTCTGTATTGAGCTAGAATGAGCTAGAGTAAAACTGTGATTAATCTAATAATATAAAAAAGGCACAAGACTCTCAATTGTAATTGCACTAAGGTCTTATATAAGTTGTTTACAAGAATTAGAGTATAATTAGAATTAAATTGACAAGATAAAATACGCAAATTAAGGTAGCAAAAGAATAATAAAAAAAATGATAAAAATAAAAATGGCAATGACTTGGTTAAAATATGCTAGTAAGATGGTAGACAGGATAATATAAAAGTTGTAGTTGAAAATACTAGTTTAAAAAAGTATAGAATAAAAATGGTCAATAAAAGAAGTTTACAATAAGTTTGATCAATATAGTTTATAGTAAAATTGGGCATTAATAGGGATTTACAGTAAAATTGGGCAACTGAGTATTTTTTAAAGTGAGGTAGAATTATTGAAGACAAGTTATGGTTAGTTTATAAAAAAATAAGATAAAACAGTGATGTGGTAAGTTGTAAAAAAGGAGATAGATTCTGTAGATATTAAACAAATTAAGACTATGAGGTAGAATGGTCGTTGAGTACAACAATGACAATCAAAAGTAGTTGGGGTATTAGAATTTTAGGGGGGCACAAATTTATGACAATATAACACTAACGGTGGACTGTGGGTATTATCTGCACTTTACTCTGATTCTGTTAGTCCAGCCTCACTTAGGAATGTTTTAAGGTCATGTTCTGTAGAGATGAATTATCTCTTCCCAGTGGGGAATGGGGGGAATGGGGGGAATGGGGAATGGGGAAGAGAGATGAACAAGCTAGTCACCGCAAGTTTAGATGTTTGTGTGAGGGGAGGATGGGGAAGGTTGAGGGGATGGGGAAGAAAGGGGTGAACAAGCAAGCAAGTCACCACTAACGTAGATGTTTGTGTGAGGGGAGGATGGGGAAAGATGGGGGATGGGGAAGAGAGGGGTGAACAAGCAAGTCACAACCAGTATTGTTGTTTGTGTGAGGGGAGGATGGGGAAGGTTGAGGGGATGGGGAAGAGAAGGAAGAACAAGCAAGCACGTCACCGCCAGCGAAGATGTTTGTGTGAGGGGAGGATGGGGAAGGTTGGGGGATGGGGAAGAGAGGGGTGAACAAGCAGGCAAGTGACCGCAAGTGCAAATGTTTGTGTGAGGGAAGGATGGGGAAGGTTGGGGGATGGGAAAGAGAGGAGTGAATAAGCAAGTCACCGCCAGTGTAGATGTTTGTGTGAGGGTAGGATGAGGAAGGTTGGGGGGATGGGGAATAGAGGGTTGAACAAGCAAGTCACAACCAGTGCAGATGTTTGTGTGAGGGGAGGATGGGGAAGGATGGGGGATGGTGAAGAGAGGGGTCAACAAGCAAGCAAGTCACCGCCAGTGTATATGTTTGTGTCAGGGGAGGATGGGGAAGGATGGATGATGGGGAAGAGAGGGGTGAACAAGCAAGCAAGTCACCTCCAGTGAAGGTGTTTGTGTCATGGGAGGATGGGGAGGAATGGATGATGGTGAAAAGAGGGGTCAACAATCAAGCAAGTCACCGCAAGTGTAGATGTTTGTGTTATGGGAGGATGGGGAAGGTTGGGGGATGGGGAAGAGAGGGGTGAACAAGGAAGCAAGTCACCGCCAGTGTAGATGTTTGTGTGAGGGGAGGATGGGGAAGGGTGAGGGGATGGGGAAGAGAGGGGTGAACAAGCAAGCAAGTCACCGCCAGTGTAGATATTTGTGTGAGGAGAGGATGGGGAAGGATGGGGGGATGGGGAAGAGAGGGGTGAACAAGCAAGTCACCAGCAGAGTAGATGTTTGTGTGAGGGGAGGATGGGGAAGGATGCAGGATGGGGAAGGATGCAGGATGGGGAAGAGATAGGTGAACAAGCAAGTCACCAGCAGAGTAGATGTTTGTGTGAGGGGAGGATGGAGAAGGTTGGAGGGATGGGGAAGAGAGGGGTGAACAAGCAAGCAAGTCACAGCAAGTGTAAATGTTTGTGTGAGGGGAGGATGGGGAAGGTTGGGGGATGGGGAAGAGAGGGGTGAACAAGTAAGCTAGTCACCGCAAGTGTAAATGTTTGCGTGAGGGGAGGATGGGGAAGGTTGAGGGATGGGAAAGAGAGGGGTGAACAAGCAAGCAAGTGACCGCAAGTGTAAATGTTTGTGTGAGGTTAGGATGGGGAAGGTTTGGGGATGGGGAAGTGAGTGGTGAACAAGCAAGTCACCGCGAGTGTAGATGTTTGTGTGAGGGGAGGATGGGGAAGGTTGAGGGAATGGGGAAGAGAGGGGTGAACAAGCAAGCAAGTCACAACCAGTGTAGATGTTTGTGTGAGGGGAGGATGGGGAAGAGAGGGGTGAACAACCAAGTCACCGCAAGTGTAGATGTTTGTGTGAGAGAAGGATGGGGAAGGCTAGAGGGATGGGGAAGAGAGGCGTGAAGAAGCAAGTCACCACCAGTGTAGATGTTTGTGTGAGGGGAGGATGGGGAAAGATGGGGGATGGGGAAGAGAGGGGTCAACAAGCAAGCAAGTCACTGCCAGTGTATATGTTTGTGTCAGGGGAGGATGGGGAAGGATGGATGATTGGGAAGAGAGGGGTGAACAAGCAAGACACCGCAATTGTAAATGTTTGTGTGAGGGGAGGATGGGGAAGGCTCGGGGGATGGTGAAGAGAGGGGTGAACAAGGAAGCAAGTCACCTCCAGTGTAGATGTTTGTGTGAGGGGAGGATGGGGAAGGTTGGGGAATGGGGAAGAGAGGGGTGAACAAGGAAGCAAGTGACCGCAAGTGTAAATGTTTGTGTGAGGGGAGGATGGGGAAGGTTGATGGATGGGGAAGAGAGAGGTGAATAAGCAAGTCACCGCCAGTGTAGTTGTTTGTGTGAGGGTAGGATGGGGAAGGTTGGAAGGATGGGGAATAGAGGGTTGAAGAAGCAAATCACCACCAGTGTAGATGTTTTTGTGAGGGGAGGATCGGGAAGGATGGGTTATGGTGAAGAGAGGGGTCAACAAGCAAGCAAGTCACCGCCAGTGTATATGTTTGTGATAGCGGAGGATGGGGATGGATGGATGATGGGGAAGAGAGGGGACAACAAGCAAGCAAGTCACCGCCAGTGTAGATGTTTGTGTCAGGGGAGGATGGGGAAGGATGGATGATGGGGAAAAGAGGGGTCAACAAGCAAGCAAGTCACCGCGAGTGTATATGTTTCTGCCAGAGGAGGATGGGGAAGGTTTGGGGGACGGGGAAGAGAGGGGTGAACAAGCAAGCAAGTCACTGCGAGTGTAAATGTTTGTGTGAGGGGAGGATGGGGAAGGTTGGGGGGATGGGGAAGAGAGGGGTGAACAAGCAAGTCACCACCAGTGTATATGTTTGTGTGAGGGGAGGATGGGGAAGGATGGGGGATGGTGAAGAGAGGGGTCAACAAGCAAGCAAGTCACCGCCAGTGCATATATTTGTGTCAGGGGAGGATGGGGAAGGATGGATTATGGGGAAGAGAGGGGTCAACAGTCAAGGAAGTCACCGCCAGTGTAGATGTTTGTGTCAGGGGAGGATGGGGAAGGATGGATGATGGGGAAGAGAGGGGTCAACAAGCAAGCAAGTCACCGCCAGCGTATATGTTTGTGTCAGGCCAGGATGGGGAAGGTTGGGGGGATGGGGAAGAGAGGGGTGAACAAGCAAGCAAGTCACTGCGTGTGTAAATGTTTGTGTGAGGGGAGGATGGGGAAGGTCGGGTGGATGGGGAAGACAGGGGTGAACAAGCAAGCCACCGCCAGTGTAGATGTTTGTGTGAGGGGAGGATGGTGAAGGTTGGGGGATGGGGAAGAGAGGGTTGATCAAGGAAGCAAGTCACCGCAAGTGTAGATATTTGTGTGAGGGGAGGATGGGGAAGGGTGGTGGGATGGGGAAGAGAGGGGTGAACAAGCAAGCAAGTCTCCGCCAGTGTAGATGTTTGTGTGAGGGGAGGATGGGGAAGGATGCAGAATGGGGAAGAGAGGGGTGAACAAACAAGTCACCGCCAGTGTAGATGTTTGTGTGTGGGGAGGATTGGAAAGGATGGGGGGACGGGGAAGAGACGGGTGAACAAGCAAGTCACCAGCAGAGTAGATGTTTGCGTGAGGGGAGGATGGGGAAGGTTAGAGGGATTGGGAAGAGAGGGGTGAAAGAGAAAGCAAGTCACAGCCAGTGTGGATGTTTGTGAGAGGGGAGGATGGGGAAGGGTGGGGGGAAGGGGAAGAGCGGGGTGAACAAGCAAGGAAGTCACCATCAGTGTAGATGTTTGTGTGAGTGGAGGATGGGGAAGGATGGGGGATGGTGAAGAGAGGGGTCAACAAGCAAGGAAGTCACCGCAATTGTAGATGTTTGTGTTATGGGAGGATGGGGAAGGTTGGGGGATGGGGAAGAGAGGGGTGAACAAGGAAGCAATTCACAGCAAGTGTAGATGTTTGTGTGAGGGGAGGATGGGGAAGGGTGGGGGGATGGGGAAGAGGGGGTGAACAAGAAAGAAAGTCACAACCAGTGTAGATGTTTGTGTGAGGGGAGGATGGGGAAGGATGGGGGGATGGGGGGATGGGGAAGTGAGGGGTGAACAAGCAAGTCACCGCCAGTGTAGATGTTTGTGAGAGGGGAGGATGGAGAAGCTTGAGGGAATGGGTAAGAGAGAGGAAAACAAGCAAGCAAGTCACAACCAGAGTAGATGTTTGTGTGAGGGGAGGATGGGGAAGGTTGGGGGATGGGGAAGAGAGGGATGAACAGGCAAGTCACCGCCAATGTAGTTATTTGTGTGAGGAGAGGATGGGGAACGTTTAGGCGATGGGGAAGAGAGGGGTGAACAAGCAAGCAAGTCACAGCAAGCGTAGTTGCTTTTGTGAGGTGAGGATGGGGAAGGTTGGAGGGAGGGGGAAGAGATGGGTGAACAAGGAAGTCACCGCCAGTGTAGATGTTTGTATGAGGGGAGGAGGGGGAAGGTTGAGGGGATGGGGAAGAGAAGGGAGAACAAGCAAGCAAGTCACCGCCAGCGCAGATGTTTGTATGAGGGGAGGACGGGGAAAGATGGGGGATGGGGAAGAGAGGGGTGAACAAGCAAGTCACCGCCAGTGTAGTTGTTTGTGTTAGGGGAGGATGGGGAAGGTTAGGGGATTTGGAAAAGAGCGGTGAACAAGCAAGACACCACCAGTGCAGATGTTTGTGTGAGGGGAGGATGGGGAAGATTGGAAGGATGGGGAAGAGAGGGGTGAACAAGTAAGTCAGTACTAGTGCAGATGTTTGTGTGAGGGGATGATGGGGAAGAATGGGGGATGGGGAAGAGAGGGGTGAACAAGCAAGACACCGCAATTGTAAATGTTTGCGTGAGGGGAGGATGGGGAAGATTCGGGGGATGGGGAAGAGAGGGGTGATCAAACAAGCAAGTCACCTCCCGTGTAGATGTTTGAGTGAGGGGAGGATGGGGAAGGTTGGGGAATGGGGAAGAGAGGGGTGAACAAGCAAGCAAGTGACCTCAAGTGTATGTTTGTGTGAGGGGAGGAGGGGGAAGGTTGGGGGATGGGGAAGAGAGGGGTGAATAAGCAAGTCACCGCCAGTGTAGATGTTTGTGGGAGGGTAGGATGGGGAAGGTTGGGGGATGGGGAATAGAGGGTTGAACAAGCAAGTCACCACCAGTGTAGATGTTTGTGTAAGGGGAGGATGGAGAAGGATGGGTTATGGTGAAGAGAGGGGTCAACAAGCAAGCAAGTCACCGCCAGTGTATATGTTTCTGTTAGCGGAGGATGGGGAAGGATGGATGATGGGGAAGAGAGGGGACTACAAGCAAGCAAGTCACCACTAGTGTAGATGTTTGTGTCAGAGGAGGATGGGGAAGGTTGGGGGGATGGGGAAGAGAGGGGTGAACAAGCAAGCAAGTCACCGCCAGTGTATATGTTTCTGTTAGCGGAGGATGTGGGAAGGATGGATGATGGGGAAGAGAGGGGACAACAAGCAAGCAAGTCACCGCCAGTGTAGATGTTTGTGTCAGGGGAGGATGGGGAAAGATGGGGGATGGGGAAAAGAGGGGTCAACAAGCAAGCAAGTCACCGCCAGTGTAGATGTTTGTGTGATGGGGAGGATGGGGAAGGATGAACAAGGGATGACTGCGAGTGGGGAAGAGAGGGGTGAAGAGAAGAACAAGCAAGTCACCCCAGTGTATATGTTTGTGTGAGGGGAGGATGGGGAAGGTGGGGGGGGAAGAGGGGGCAAGCAAGAGGGCTTGTGAACAAGCAAGAATGGGGAAGAGGGGTGAACAAGCAGTCAGAGTAGATGTTTGTGTGAGGGGAGGATGGGGAAGGTTGGGGGGATGGGGAAGAGATGGGGGGTGAACAAGCAAGCAAGTCACCGCCAGCGCAGATGTTTGTATGAGTGGAGGACGGGGAAAGATGGGGGATGGGGAAGAGAGGGGTGAACAAGCAAATCACCGCCAGTGTAGTTGTTTGTGTTAGGGGAGGATGGGGAAGGTTGGGGGATGGGGAAGAGAGGGGTGAACAAGCAAGTCACCGCCAGTGTAGTTGTTTGTGTTAGGGGAGGAGAGGGAAGGTTGGGGGGATGGGGAAGAGAGGGGTGAACAAGAAAGCAAGTAACCACCAGTGTAGATGTTTGTGTGAGGGGAGGATTAGGAAGGATGGGGGATGGGGAAGAGAGGGGTGAACAAGCAAGTCACCGTAAGTTTAGATGTTTGTGTGAGGGGAGGATGGGGAAGGATGGGGGATGGGGAAGAGAGGGGTGAACAAACAAGCAAGTCACCTGCAGTGTAGATGTTTGAGTGAGGGGAGGATGGGGAAGGTTGGGGGATGGGGAAGAGAGGGGTGATCAAACAAGCAAGTCACCTCACGTGTAGATGTTTGAGTGAGGGGAGGATGGGGAAGGTTGGGGAATGGGGAAGAGAGGGGTGAACAAGCAAGCAAGTGACCGCAAGTGCAAATTTGTGTGAGGGGAGGATGGGGAAGGTTGAGGGATGGGGAAGAGAGGGGTGAATAAGCAAGTCAACGCCAGGGTAGATGTTTGTGTGAGGGATTGGGAAGAGAGGGGTGAACAAGCAAGGATGAGGAAGGTGAAAGATGGGGGGATGGGGAAGAGAGGGGTGAACAAGCAAGCAAGTCACAAGCAAGCAAGTCACAACCAGTGCAGATGTTTGTGTGAGGGGAGGATGGGGAAGGATGGGGGATGGTGAAGAGAGGGGTCAACAAGCAAGCAAGTCACCGCCAGTGTATATGTTTGTGTCACGGTAGGATGGGGAAGGATGGATGATGGGGAAGAGAGGGGTGAACAAGCAAGCAAGTCACCGCCAGTGGAGATGTTTGTGTCAGGGGAGGATCTGGAAGGATGGATGATGGGGAAGAGAGGGGTTAACAAGCAAGCAAGCCACCGGCAGTGTAGATGTTTGTGTCACGGTAGGATGGGGAAGGATAGATGATGGGGAAGAGAGGGTTGAACAAGCAAGCAAGTCACCGCCAGTGTATATGTTTGTGTTAAGGTAGGATGGGGAAAGTTGAGGGATTTGGAAGAGAGGGGTGAACAAGCAAGAAAGTCTCCACCAGTGTAGATGTTTGTGTGAGGGGAGGATGGGGAAGGTTGGGGGATGGGGAAGAGAGAGGGATGAACAAGCAAGTCACTGCCAGTGTAGATGTTTGTGTGAGGGGAGGATCGGGAAGGTTGGGGGATGGGGAAGAGAGGGGTAAACAAGCAAGCAAGTCACCGGCAGAGTAGATGTTTGTGAGAGGGGAGGATGGGGAAGGGTGGGGGGATGGGGAAGAGAGGGGTGAACAAGCAGCGAGTCACCGCCAATATAGATGTTTGTGAGAGGGGAGGATGGGGAAGGGTGGGGGATGGGGAAGAGAGGGGTGAACAAGCAAGTCACCGCCAGTGTAGATGTTCGTGTGAGGGGAGGATGAGGAAGGTTGGGGGGATGGGGAAGAGAGGGGTGAACAAGCAAGTCTCCAGCAGATTAGATGTTTGTGTGAGGGGAGGATCGGGAAGGATGGGGGGATGGGGAAGAGAGGGGTGAACAAGCAAGTCACCAGCAGAGTAGATGTTTGTGTGAGGGGAGGATGGGGAAGCTTGGAGGGATGGTGAAGAGAGGGGTGAACAAGCAAGTTACCACCAGTGTAGTTGTTTGTGTGAGGGGAGGATGGGGAAGGTTGGGGGGATTAGGAAGATAGGGGTGAACAAGCAAGTCACCACCAGTGCAGTTGTTTGTGCGAGGGGAGGATGGGGAAGGTTGGGGGGATGGGGAAGAGAGGGGTGAACAAGCAAGTCACCGCCAGTGTAGTTGTTTGTGTGAGGGGAGGATGGGGAAGGTTTGGGGGGATTTGGAAGGATGGGGAATAGAGGGTTGAACAAGCTAATCACCACCAGTGTAGATGTTTGTGTGAGGGGAGGAAGACAGGTTATGAAGAGAGTCAAGTCACCACCAGTGCAGATGTTTGTGTGAGGGGAGGATGGGGAAGGTTGGGGATGGGGAAGAGATGGGTGAACAAGCAAGCAAGTCACCACCAGTGTAGATGTTTGTGTGAGGGGAGGATGGGGAAGGTTGGGGGATGGGGAAGAGAGGGGTGAACAAGCAAGCAAGTCACCGCCAGTGTAGTTGCTTGTGTGAGGGGAGGATGGGGAAGGTTGGGTGATGGGGAAGAGAGGGGTGAACAAGCAAGTCACAGCCAGTGTAGTTGTTTGTGTGAGTGGAGGATGGGGAAGGTTAAGGGGATGGGGAAGAGAGGGGTGAACAAGCAAGTCACCGCTAGTGTAGTTGTTTGTGTGAGGGGAGGATGGGGAAGGTTGGGGGATGGGGAAGAGAGAGGTGAACAAGCAAGCAAGTCACCGCCAGCGTAGTTGCTTGTGTTAGGTGAGGATGGGGAAGGTTTGGGGATGGGGAAGAGAGAGGGGTGAACAAGCAAGTCACAGCCAGTGTAGTTGTTTGTGTAAGGGGAGGATGGGGAAGGATGGGGGGATAAGGAAGAGAGTGTTGAACAAGCAAGCAAGTCACCGCCAGTGTAGATGTTTGTGTGAGGGGAGGATGGGGAACGATGGGGGGATGGGGAAGAGAGTGTTGAACAAGCAAGCAAGTCACCGCCAGTGTAGATGTTTGTGTGAGGGGAGGATGGGGAAGGATGGGGGGATGGGGAAGAGAGTGGTGAACAAGCAAGCAAGTCACCGCCTTTCCCTCTTGATGTGATGGTGCTCGAAGTGACTGCAAGCAAGTTTCCTCTCAGCTCTGGTCAAGAACTACTCAGGATAACCCAAGAAAAATCTCGAGTAACAGTGTTCAGAGTTGCTCTCCTCGAGAATTACTCAGGATAATTGAAGAGCAGGAACGATGACGTCTTCTCTCCACTTAGGCTGCACTGCGACTTCTGTTGCCACCTCCGGTAGTGCACGTAAGAAAAACACAAGATACTCACACACAAATTCCTTCTTTACCTGCATGATATTCTCCGCAGGCGCATACACACTTACAAAAGACCTTCGTCAGGAGTCAGGGTTGACTATAATGTGTCCCACTTATTAAGGACATTAATTACACATGACGCTGGATCTGTGATGAAAGATTTATATGTAAGACTTGTAACGACTCACGAAATCCTGATAATACGATTGTAAACAAACCAGGGAACGTGTGGAGTTTGAACCCATGGTGAGGGAGTCACAAAACTGTAGACCAGTGTAAGACACTGAACCAGCTAGCCTAGTGTGAGGCACTGAACCAGCTGGCCTAGTGTGAGGCACTGAACCAGCTGGCCTAGTGTGAGGCACTGAACCAGCTAGCCTAGTGTGAGGCACTGAACCAGCTGGCCTAGTGTGAGGCACTGAACCAGCTGGCCTAGTGTAAGACACTGAACCAGCTAGCCTAGTGTGAGGCACTGAACCAGCTGGCCTAGTGTGAGGCACTGAACCAGCTGGCCTAGTGTAAGACACTGAACCAGCTGGCCCAGTGTGAGGCACTGAACCAGCTGGCCAAGTGTAAGACACTGAACCAGCTAGCCTAGTGTAAGACACTGAACCAGCTGGCCTAGTGTGAGGCACTGAACCAGCTGGCCTAGTGTGAGGCACTGAACCAGCTGGCCTAGTGTGAGGCACTGAACCAGCTGGCCTAGTGTAAGACACTGAACCAGCTGGCCTAGTGTAAGACACTGAACCAGCTAGCCTAGTGTGAGGCACTGAACCAGCTGGCCTAGTGTGAGGCACTGAACCAGCTGGCCTAGTGTGAGGCACTGAACCAGCTGGCCAAGTGTAAGACACTGAACCAGCTGGCCTAGTGTGAGGCACTGAACCAGCTGGCCAAGTGTAAGACACTGAACCAGCTAGCCTAGTGTGAGGCACTGAACCAGCTGGCCAAGTGTAAGACACTGAACCAGCTGGCCTAGTGTGAGGCACTGAACCAGCTGGCCAAGTGTAAGACACTGAACCAGCTGGCCTAGTGTAAGACACTGAACCAGCTGGCCCAGTGTAAGACACTGAACCAGCTGGTTTAGTGTAAGCTACAGAACCAGCTGGCCCATTGTAAGACACTGAACCAGCTAGCCTAGTGTGAGGCACTGAACCAGCTGGCCTAGTGTAAGACACTGAACCAGCTGGCCCAGTGTAAGACGCTGAACCAGCTGGCTTAGTGTAAGCTACAGAACCAGCTGGCCCATTGTAAGACACTGAACCAGCTAGCCTAGTGTGAGGCACTGAACCAGCTATCCTAGTGTGAGGCACTGAACCAGCTGGCCCAGTGTAAGACCCTGAACCAGCTGGCCCAGTGTAAGACACTGAACCAGCTGGCCCAGTGTAAGACACTGAACCAGCTGGCCAAGTGTAAGGCACTGAACCAGCTGGCCCAGTGTAAGGCACTGGACCAGCTGGCCCAGTGTAAGCCACTGAACCAGCTGGCTTAGTGTAAGCCACATAACCAGTTGGCCCATTGTAAGACACTGAACCAGCTTGTCAAGTGTAAGACACTGAACCAGCTGGCCCAGTGTAAGACACTGAACCAGCTGGCCCAGTGTAAGCCACTGAACCAGCTTGCCCAGTGTAAGACACTGAACCAGCTGGCCCGGTGTAAGACACTGAACCAGCTGGCCCAGTGTAAGACACTGAACCAGCTGGCCCAGTGTAAGACACTGAACCAGCTGGCCAAGTGTAAGACACTGAACCAGCTGGCCCATTGTAAGACACTGAACCAGCTGGTCAAGTGTAAGACACTCAACCAGCTGGCCCAGTGTAAGACACTGAACCAGCTGGCCCAGTGTAAGCCACTGAACCAGCTTGCCCAGTGTAAGACACTGAACCAGCTGGCCCAGTGTAAGACACTGAACCAGCTGGCCCAGTGTAAGACACTGAACCAGCTGGCCTAGTGTAAGGCACTGAACCAGCTGGCCAAGTGTAAGACACTGAACCAGCTGGCCAAGTGTAAGACACTGAACCAGCTGGCTCAGTGTAAGACACTGAACCAGCTGGCTTAGTGTAAGCCACAGAACCAGCTGGCCCATTGTAAGACACTGAACCAGCTGGCCAAGTGCAAGACACTGAACCAGCTGGCCTAGTGTGAGGCACTGAACCAGCTGACCCAGTGTAAGACACTGAACCAGCTGGCCCAGTGTAAGACACTGAACCAGCTGGCCCAGTGTAAGACACTGAACCAGCTGGCCAAGTGTAAGACACTCAACCAGCTGGCCCAGTGTAAGACACTGAACCAGCTGGCCCAGTGTAAGCCACTGAACCAGCTTGCCCAGTGTAAGACACTGAACCAGCTGGCCCAGTGTAAGACACTGAACCAGCTGGCCCAGTGTAAGACACTGAACCAGCTGGCCTAGTGTAAGACACTGAACCAGCTGGCCAAGTGTAAGACACTGAACCAGCTGGCCCAGTGTAAGAAACTAAACCAGCTGGCCCAGTGTAAGCCACTGAACCAGCTGGTTTAGTGTAAGCCACATAACCAGCTGGCCCATTGTAAGACACTGAACCAGCTGGTCAAGTGTAAGGCACTGAACCAGCTGGCCCAGTGTAAGACACTGAACCAGCTGGCCCAGTGTAAGCCACTGAACCAGCTGGCTTAGTGTAAGCCACAGAACCAGCTGGCCCATTGTAAGACACTGAACCAGCTGGCACAGTGTAAACCACTGAACCAGCTGGCACAGTGTAAACCACTGGGTCAGCTGGCACAGTGTAAACCACTGAACCAGCTGGCACAGTGTAAACCACTGGGTCAGCTGGCACAGTGTAAACCACTGGGTCAGCTGGTCCAGTGGCTAACAATTCACTTGGTATTGGTTCAAACCCCATCCGTTCCCTGGTTTGTTCAGATATCTTGTATATTTTTTATTATCTCTTCTGTATTATAATTCTGGACATTATTTAATGCTGGATAATTTATAAGTGGACAAAATTCTACACTTTAGCCTCTCTGTTATTTACCATATTGACCATCTCCCACCCAGGTAGCGGGATCCTAATAGAAGAAACACTTTCACCATCGTTCACTTAATAAACGCCTTTTCAAGAAGTGCTCGGATATTACAATTCAATTGCCTATTAAAACTGCAACATCTCCACCCATCTCTCAGAGTGCAGGCACTGCACTTCCCATCTCCAGAACTGCAGCATCTCTGGCCATCTCTCAGAGTGCAGGCACTGCACTTCCCATCTCCAGAACTGCAACATCTCTGGCCATCTCTCAGAGTGCAGGCACTGCACTTCCCATCTCCAGAACTGCAACATCTCTGGCCATCTCTCAGAGTGCAGGCACTGCACTTCCCATCTCCAGAACTGCAACATCTCTGGCCATCTCTCAGAGTGCAGGCACTGCACTTCCCATCTCCAGAACTGCAACATCTCTGGCCATCTCTCAGAGTGCAGGCACTGCACTTCCCATCTCCACAACTGCAACATCTCCACCCATCTCTCAGAGTGCAGGCACTGCACTTCCCATCTCCAGAACTGCAACATCTCTGGCCATCTCTCAGAGTGCAGGCACTGCACTTCCCATCTCCACAACTGCAACATCTCTGGCCATCTCTCAGAGTGCAGGCACTGCACTTCCCATCTCCACAACTGCAACATCTCCACCCATCTCTCAGAGTGCAGGCACTGCACTTCCCATCTCCAGAACTGCAACATCTCTGGCCATCTCTCAGAGTGCAGGCACTGCCCTTCCCATCTCCACAACTGCAACATCTCTGGCCATCTTTCAGAGTGCAGGCACTGCACTTCCCATCTCCACAACTGCAACATCTCTGGCCATCTCTCAGAGTGTAGGCACTGCACTTCCCATCTCCACAACTGCAACATCTCTGGCCATCTCTCAGAGTGCAGGCACTGCACTTCCCATCTCCAGAACTGCAACATCTCTGGCCATCTCTCAGAGTGCAGGCACTGCACTTCCCATCTCCACAACTGCAACATCTCTGGCCATCTCTCAGAGTGCAGGCACTGCACTTCCCATCTCCACAACTGTAACATCTCTGGCCATCTCTCAGAGTGCAGGCACTGCACTTCCCATCTCCACAACTGTAACATCTCCACCCATCTCTCAGAGTGCAGGCACTGCACTTCCCATCTCCACAACTGCAACATCTCTGGCCATCTCTCAGAGTGCAGGCACTGCACTTCCCATCTCCACAACTGTAACATCTCTGGCCATCTCTCAGAGTGCAGGCACTGCACTTCCCATCTCCACAACTGCAACATCTCTGGCCATCTCTCAGAGTGCAGGCACTGCACTTCCCATCTCCACAACTGCAACATCTCTGGCCATCTCTCAGAGTGCAGGCACTGCACTTCCCATCTCCACAACTGTAACATCTCTGGCCATCTCTCAGAGTGCAGGCACTGCACTTCCCATCTCCACAACTGTAACATCTCTGGCCATCTCTCAGAGTGCAGGCACTGCACTTCCCATCTCCTGTAACATCTCTGGCCATCTCTCAGAGTGCAGGCACTGCACTTCCCATCTCCACAACTGTAACATCTCCGGCCATCTCTCAGAGTGCAGGCACTGCACTTCCCATCTCCACAACTGCAACATCTCTGGCCATCTCTCAGAGTGCAGGCACTGCACTTCCCATCTCCACAACTGCAACATCTCCGGCCATCTCTCAGAGTGCAGGCACTGCACTTCCCATCTCCACAACTGCAACATCTCCGGCCATCTCTCAGAGTGCAGGCACTGCACTTCCCATCTCCACAACTGCAACATCTCTGGCCATCTCTCAGAGTGCAGGCACTGCACTTCCCATCTCCAGAACTGTAACATCTCTGGCCATCTCTCATAGTGCAGGCACTGCACTTCCCATCTCCACAACTGCAACATCTCTGGCCATCTCTCAGAGTGCAGGCACTGCACTTCCCATCTCCACAACTGCAACATCTCTGGCCATCTCTCAGAGTGCAGGCACTGCACTTCCCATCTCCACAACTGCAACATCTCTGGCCATCTCTCAGAGTGCAGGCACTGCACTTCCCATCTCCAGAACTGCAACATCTCCACCCATCTCTCAGAATGCAGGCACTGCACTTCCCATCTCCAGAACTGCAACATCTCTGGCCATCTCTCAGAGTGCAGGCACTGCACTTCCCATCTCCAGAACTGCAACATCTCTGGCCATCTCTCAGAGTGCAGGCACTGCACTTCCCATCTCCACAACTGCAACATCTCTGGCCATCTCTCAGACTGCAGGCACTGCACTTCCCATCTCCAGAACTGCAACATCTCTGGCCATCTCTCAGAGTGCAGGCACTGCACTTCCCATCTCCACAACTGCAACATCTCTGGCCATCTCTCAGAGTGCAGGCACTGCACTTCCCATCTCCACAACTGCAACATCTCTGGCCATCTCTCAGAGTGCAGGCACTGCACTTCCCATCTCCACAACTGCAACATCTCTGGCCATCTCTCAGAGTGCAGGCACTGCACTTCCCATCTCCACAACTGCAACATCTCTGGCCATCTCTCAGAGTGCAGGCACTGCACTTCCCATCTCCACAACTGCAACATCTCCGGCCATCTCTCAGAGTGCAGGCACTGCACTTCCCATCTCCACAACTGCAACATCTCTGGCCATCTCTCAGAGTGCAGGCACTGCACTTCCCATCTCCACAACTGCAACATCTCCGGCCATCTCTCAGAGTGCAGGCACTGCACTTCCCATCTCCCCAACTGCAACATCTCTGGCCATCTCTCAGAGTGCAGGCACTGCACTTCCCATCTCCAGAACTGTAACATCTCTGGCCATCTCTCATAGTGCAGGCACTGCACTTCCCATCTCCACAACTGCAACATCTCTGGCCATCTCTCAGAATGCAGGCACTGCACTTCCCATCTCCACAACTGCAACATCTCTGGCCATCTCTCAGAATGCAGGCACTGCACTTCCCATCTCCAGAACTCTAAGTCTGGGTATCCGCTTTTCATAACTTCATAAATGTTACAACGCTCACACTCCAACAGCATGTCAAATCCTCAAAATCACTTGTTTCTTTTCACTATGAGTTAACACAGTCACATAAGCCTGCTGAATACTCAAGCCTCTGCCACTTAAAACCTTCACCCCCTCTCCAACACTGCCTGAGATGAAGAATTAGACACATGTGCAGCATCTGGATATGTATATTTGTAGACGTTTGTCCATCCAGTGACTTTATCGACACAAGAACATATTAGAAAGAAAGAAGAACTATATACAAAAGATAATTGATAAAAATACTGCACGGTGAAAAGTCTACAAATAAATATACCCAGATGTTGTGTTAGTTTAATATGTTTATTATGCACCCCATACCCATCCTGTGGGCGGTAGTCAAAAGATTACAGAGGTACATAATTGGTCCAGGGACTGGACTCCAAAGTTTTGATAGCTGAGCAAGTTACAGAGGTAATGAACTCACAATTTACAAAGGTAATGAACTCACAATTTACAAAGGTAATGAACTCACAATTTACAAAGGTAATGAACTCCAGGTAAGTCTGGTCACAATTATGACAAGTTACAAAGGTATTTACAGATTACAGAGGTACGTAATGGGTCCAGGGACTGGGCCCCCAAAGTTTTGATAGCTGAACTAGGTACAAAGGTAATGAGCTCACAAGTTACAAAGGTAATGAATTCTATAGAATGGTTACTTACGTTTATACTTTGGCTACAATCATGAACAAATTATAGAGTAATGAGCAATTCACACTTCCACACCCGGTCACAACTGTAATGAGTTATTGGTGCAGATGTTGTGTATGCGTCTAATTCTTCATTTTGTCGTTATTCCATAACATTGATGTACAACTTCCTGAGATAACCCTCACCACTCCTTCCTTCCACAGTGTATTACTACAATCTCTTCGACACGCTACACCATCCTACCTGACTGTCCAAACTACCCATCAACCATTCTCCGCACTCACAATTATACCTTTTCTAACCTTTCACTCTCTATTAATTTCTATTCTCCACATTCTTTGTATAAAATTCACACAATATTGATCTCATACATGACATCCATTCTGGCTCAAGCATCCTCACAATATTGATCTCAGACGCGACATCTCTGGCAGCAGCATCCTCACAATGTTGATCTCAGACGCGACATCTTCTCTGGCTCCAGCATCCTCACAATGTTGATCTCAGACACGACTTCCCTGGCTCAGGCATCCTAACAATATTGATCTCAGAAGCGACATCTTCTCTGGGTCCAGTCTCCTCAAAATATTGATCTCAGACATGACATCTTCTCTGGCTCCAGCATCTTCACAATATTGATCTCAGACATGACATCTTCTCTGGCTCCAGCTCACTCACAATATTGATCTCAGCCATAACATCTTCTCTGGTTCCAGCATCCTCACAATATTGATCTCAGACACGACATCTTCTCTGGCTCCAGCATCCTCACAATATTGATCTCAGACATGACATCTTCTCTGGCTCCAGCATCCTCACAATATTGATCTCAGCCATGACATCTTCTCTGGCTCCAGCATTCTAACAATATTGATCTCAGTCATGACATCTTCTCTGGCTCCAGCATCCTCACAATATTGATCTCAGACATGACATCTTCTCTGGCTCCAGCTTCCTCACAATATTGATCTCAGACAGGACATCTTCTCTGGGTCTAGCCTCCTCAAAATATTGATCTCAGACATGACATCTTCTCTGGCTCCAGCATCCTCACAATATTGATCTCAGACATGACATCTTCTCTGGCTCCAGCACCCTCACAATATTGATCTCAGCCATGACATCTTCTCTGGTTCCAGCATCCTCACAATATTGATCTCAGACACGACATCTTCTCTGGCTCCAGCATCCTAACAATATTGATCTCAGCCATGACATCTCTGGTTCCAGCATCCTCACAATATTGATCTCAGCCATGACATCTTCTCTGGCTCCAGCTTGCTCACAATATTGATCTCAGCCATGACATCTTCTCTGGCGCCAGCCTCCTCACAATATTGATCTCAGACATGACATCTTCTCTGGCTCCAGCATCCTAACAATATTGATCTCAGATGCGACATCATCTCTGGCTCCAGCATCCTCACAATATTGATCTCAGACATGACATCTTCTCTGGCTCCAGCTTCCTCACAATATTGATCTCAGCCATGACATCTTCACTGGCTCCAGCATCCTCACAATATTGATCTCAGCCATGACATCTTCTCTGGCTCCAGCATCCTCACAATATTGATCTCAGACATGAATTTTCTCTGGCTCCAGCTTCCTCACAATATTGATCTCAGACAGGACATCTTCTCTGGGTCCAGCCTCCTCAAAGTATTGATCTCAGACATGACATCTTCTCTGGCTCCAGCATCCTCACAATATTGATCTCAGACATCACATCTTCTCTGGCTCCAGCACCGTCACAATATTGATCTCAGCCATGACATCTTCTCTGGTTCCAGCATCCTCACAATATTGATCTCAGACACGACATCTTCTCTGGCTCCAGCATCCTCACAATATTGATCTCAGACATGACATTTTCTCTGGCTCCAGCATCCTCACAATATTGATCTCAGCCATGACATCTTCTCTGGCTCCAGCATCCTAACAATATTGATCTCAGCCATGACATCTTCTCTGGTTCCAGCATCCTCACAATATTGATCTCAGCCATGACATCTTCTCTGGCTCCAGCATGCTCACAATATTGATCTCAGCCATGACATCTTCTCTGGCGCCAGCCTCCTCACAATATTGATCTCAGACATGACATCTTCTCTGGCTCCAGCTTCCTCACAATATTGATCTCAGACAGGACATCTTCTCTGGGTCCAGCCTCCTCAAAATATTGATCTCAGACATGACATCTTCTCTGGCTCCAGCATCCTCACAATATTGATCTCAGACATGACATCTTCTCTGGCTCCAGCACCCTCACAATATTGATCTCAGCCATAACATCTTCTCTGGCTCCAGCATTCTAACAATATTGATCTCAGCCATGACATCTTCTCTGGCTCCAGCATCCTCTCAATATTGATCTCAGACATGACATCTTCTCTGGCTCCAGCTTCCTCACAATATTGATCTCAGACAGGACATCTTCTCTGGGTCTAGCCTCCTCAAAATATTGATCTCAGACATGACATCTTCTCTGGCTCCAGCTCACTCACAATATTGATCTCAGCCATGACATCTTCTCTGGCTCCAGCACCCTCACAATATTGATCTCAGCCATGACATCTTCTCTGGTTCCAGCATCCTCACAATATTGATCTCAGACACGACATCTTCTCTGGCTCCAGCATCCTCACAATATTGATCTCAGACATGACATCTTCTCTGGCTCCAGCATCCTCACAATATTGATCTCAGCCATGACATCTTCTCTGGCTCCAGCATCCTAACAATATTGATCTCAGCCATGACATCTTCTCTGGTTCCAGCATCCTCACAATATTGATCTCAGCCATGACATCTTCTCTGGCTCCAGCATCCTCTCAATATTGATCTCAGACATGACATCTTCTCTGGCTCCAGCTTCCTCACAATATTGATCTCAGACAGGACATCTTCTCTGGGTCTAGCCTCCTCAAAATATTGATCTCAGACATGACATCTTCTCTGGCTCCAGCTCACTCACAATATTGATCTCAGCCATGACATCTTCTCTGGCTCCAGCACCCTCACAATATTGATCTCAGCCATGACATCTTCTCTGGTTCCAGCATCCTCACAATATTGATCTCAGACACGACATCTTCTCTGGCTCCAGCATCCTCACAATATTGATCTCAGACATGACATCTTCTCTGGCTCCAACATCCTCACAATATTGATCTCAGCCATGACATCTTCTCTGGCTCCAGCATCCTAACAATATTGATCTCAGCCATGACATCTTCTCTGGTTCCAGCATCCTCACAATATTGATCTCAGCCATGACATCTTCTCTGGCTCCAGCTTGCTCACAATATTGATCTCAGCCATGACATCTTCTCTGGCGCCTGCCTCCTCACAATATTGATCTCAGACATGACATCTTCTCTGGCTCCAGCATCCTAACAATATTGATCTCAGATGCGACATCTTCTCTGGCTCCAGCATCCTCACAATATTGATCTCAGACATGACATCTTCTCTGGCTCCAGCTTCCTCACAATATTGATCTCAGCCATGACATCTTCTCTGGCTCCAGCATGCTCACAATATTGATCTCAGCCATGACATCTTCTCTGGCTCCAGCATCCTCACAATATTGATCTCAGACATGAATTTTCTCTGGCTCCAGCTTCCTCACAATATTGATCTCAGACAGGACATCTTCTCTGGGTCCAGCCTCCTCAAAATATTGATCTCAGACATGACATCTTCTCTGGCTCCAGCATCCTCACAATATTGATCTCAGACATGACATCTTCTCTGGCTCCAGCACCCTCACAATATTGATCTCAGCCATGACATCTTCTCTGGTTCCAGCATCCTCACAATATTGATCTCAGACACGACATCTTCTCTGGCTCCAGCTTCCTCACAATATTGATCTCAGACATGACATCTTCTCTGGCTCCAGCATCCTCACAATATTGATCTCAGCCATGACATCTTCTCTGGCTCCAGCATCCTAACAATATTGATCTCAGCCATGACATCTTCTCTGGTTCCAGCATCCTCACAATATTGATCTCAGCCATGACATCTTCTCTGGCTCCAGCATGCTCACAATATTGATCTCAGCCATGACATCTTCTCTGGCGCCAGCCTCCTCACAATATTGATCTCAGACATGACATCTTCTCTGGCTCCAGCATCCTAACAATATTGATCTCAGATGCGACATCTTCTCTGGCTCCAGCTTCCTCACAATATTGATCTCAGACAGGACATCTTCTCTGGGTCCAGCCTCCTCAAAATATTGATCTCAGACATGACATCTTCTCTGGCTCCAGCATCCTCACAATATTGATCTCAGACATGACATCTTCTCTGGCTCCAGCACCCTCACAATATTGATCTCAGCCATGACATCTTCTCTGGTTCCAGCATCCTCACAATATTGATCTCAGACACGACATCTTCTCTGGCTCCAGCATCCTCACAATATTGATCTCAGACATGACATCTTCTCTGGCTCCAGCTTCCTCACAATATTGATCTCGGCCATGACATCTTCTCTGGCTCCAGCATCCTCACAATATATATCTAAGACACGACATCTTCTCTGGCTCCAGCATCCTCACAATATTCATCTAAGCCAGTGGTTCCCAAACTTTTTCAGCTTGTTACCCAATTTAACATGCCAAATAAAGCATGTTACCCCTTGAACAATAAAATAGTATAAAATACCGACAGATTGTTAGGTAAGACACATATGCAATAGTTAGGTATCTTTATTTCGAAACGTTTCGCCTACACAGTAGGCTTCTTCAGTCGAGTACAGAGAAGTTGATAGAAGCACAAGAGACTTGAAGACGATGTAATCAGTCCATCACCCTTAAAGTTTTGAGGTGGTCAGTCCCTCAGTCTGGAGAAGAGCATTGTTCCAAAGTTTGAAACCATATGATTTCAAACTTTGGAACAATGCTCTTCTCCAGACTGAGGGACTGACCACCTCAAAACTTTAAGGGTGATGGACTGATTACATCGTCTTCAAGTCTCTTCTGCTTCTATCAACTTCTCTGTACTCGACTGAAGAAGCCTACTGTGTAGGCGAAACGTTTCGATATAAAGATACCTAACTATTGCATATGTGTCTTACCTAACATGTTACCCCTTTCACAAAATGTTGTTATTATTGATATATATGGCTAAACGTGAACGTATACAGCCTTGCATACTCTGCTAATCCTAGCAAAACCATTGAAAACGTAAGAACCACACATACATTATATATAAAATTAATAATAGCTACAAATTCACAGTAACAGTGGGTGAATACTAACTATATACTGCACAGGGCAGTACACATACATACCAGCTTATGTCTACCTCGGCTGATGCTCACAGATAAACTGACAGTGTGAAATAGAGGCAGCCTCAGGAAGTGAGTGACGCGTACTGGACAGGTCGATCTGGGCTACTGAGTGACTTTTGTCCTGAAGCATACTTGTCAAAATACTTTTGGGTTTCCACACACTTAGCTATATATTTCTTCTTTTCTAATACTGTATATTAGTTTTTGATGTTTATTGTTATTTGGTTTAACTTTATTACTTACTTATAATAGGTTTACTTTACAACTTTATATACTAAGACAAAGTTAACAATAATCCTCATACCGGGTACCGCATTGTTTTCTTGATTTTCAGAATTCATAACTTTTTTTCTGTCACCCCTCCATTACCCCCCAAAAATGGTTAAATTACCCCCAGGGGGTAATTTACCCCCAGTTTGGGAACCACTGATATAAGCCATGACATCTTCTCTGACAGCAGCATCCTCACAATATTCATCTCAGACACAACATCTCTGGCAGCAGCATCCTCGCAATATTCATCTCAGACACGACATCTCTGGCAGCAGCATCCTCACAATATTGATCTCAGACACAACATCTCTGGCAGCAGCATCCTCACAATATTGATCTCAGACACAACATCTCTGGCAGCAGCATCCTCACAATATTGATCTCAGACACAACATCTCTGGCAGCAGCATCCTCACAATATTCATCTCAGACACAACATCTCTGGCAGCAGCATCCTCGCAATATTCATCTCAGACACGACATCTCTGGCAGCAGCATCCTCACAATATTGATCTCAGACACAACATCTCTGGCAGCAGCATCCTCACAATATTGATCTCAGACACAACATCTCTGGCAGCAGCATCCTCACAATATTCATCTCAGACACAACATCTCTGGCAGCAACATCCTCACAATATTCATCTCAGACAAAACATCTCTGGACCAGCATCCTCACAATATTCATCTCAGACACAACATCTCTGGCAGCAGCATCCTCACAATATTGATCTCAGACACAACATCTCTGGCAGCAGCATCCTCACAATATTCATCTCAGACACAACATCTCTGGCAGCAGCATCCTCACAATATTGATCTCAGACACAACATCTCTGGCAGCAGCATCCTCACAATATTGATCTCAGACACAACATCTCTGGCAGCAGCATCCTCATAATATTGATCTCAGACACAACATCTCTGGCAGCAGCATCCTCACAATATTCATCTCAGACACAACATCTCTGGCAGCAACATCCTCACAATATTCATCTCAGACACAACATCTCTGGACCAGCATCCTCACAATATTGATCTCAGACACAACATCTCTGGCAGCAGCATCCTCACAATATTGATCTCAGACACAACATCTCTGGCAGCAGCATCCTCACAATATTGATCTCAGACACAACATCTCTGGCAGCAGCATCCTCACAATATTCATCTCAGACACAACATCTCTGGCAGCAGCATCCTCACAATATTGATCTCAGACACAACATCTCTGGCAGCAGCATCCTCACAATATTCATCTCAGACACAACATCTCTGGCAGCAACATCCTCACAATATTGATCTCAGACACAACATCTCTGGCAGCAGCATCCTCACAATATTCATCTCAGACACAACATCTCTGGCAGCAGCATCCTCACAATATTGATCTCAGACACAACATCTCTGGACCAGCATCCTCACAATATTCATCTCAGACACAACATCTCTGGCAGCAGCATCCTCACAATATTCATCTCAGACACAACATCTCTGGCAGCAGCATCCTCACAATATTCATCTCAGACACAACATCTCTGGCAGCAGCATCCTCACAATATTCATCTCAGACACAACATCTCTGGCAGCAGCATCCTCACAATATTCATCTCAGACACAACATCTCTGGCAGCAGCATCCTCACAATATTGATCTCAGACACAACATCTCTGGCAGCAGCATCCTCACAATATTCATCTCAGACACAACATCTCTGGCAGCAGCATCCTCACAATATTCATCTCAGACACAACATCTCTGGCAGCAGCATCCTCACAATATTCATCTCAGACACAACATCTCTGGCAGCAGCATCCTCACAATATTCATCTCAGACACAACATCTCTGGCAGCAGCATCCTCACAATATTCATCTCAGACACAACATCTCTGGCAGCAGCATCCTCACAATATTGATCTCAGACACAACATCTCTGGCAGCAGCATCCTCACAATATTCATCTCAGACACAACATCTCTGGCAGCAGCATCCTCGCAATATTCATCTCAGACACTACATCTCTGGCAGCAGCATCCTCACAATATTGATCTCAGACACAACATCTCTGGCAGCAGCATCCTCACAATATTGATCTCAGACACAACATCTCTGGCAGCAGCATCCTCACAATATTCATCTCAGACACAACATCTCTGGCAGCAACATCCTCACAATATTCATCTCAGACAAAACATCTCTGGCAGCAACATCCTCACAATATTCATCTCAGGACCAGCATCCTCACAATATTCATCTCAGACACAACATCTCTGGCAGCAGCATCCTCACAATATTGATCTCAGACACAACATCTCTGGCAGCAGCATCCTCACAATATTCATCTCAGACACAACATCTCTGGCAGCAGCATCCTCACAATATTGATCTCAGACACAACATCTCTGGCAGCAGCATCCTCACAATATTGATCTCAGACACAACATCTCTGGCAGCAGCATCCTCATAATATTGATCTCAGACACAACATCTCTGGCAGCAGCATCCTCACAATATTCATCTCAGACACAACATCTCTGGCAGCAACATCCTCACAATATTCATCTCAGACACAACATCTCTGGACCAGCATCCTCACAATATTGATCTCAGACACAACATCTCTGGCAGCAGCATCCTCACAATATTGATCTCAGACACAACATCTCTGGCAGCAGCATCCTCACAATATTGATCTCAGACACAACATCTCTGGCAGCAGCATCCTCACAATATTCATCTCAGACACAACATCTCTGGCAGCAGCATCCTCACAATATTGATCTCAGACACAACATCTCTGGCAGCAGCATCCTCACAATATTCATCTCAGACACAACATCTCTGGCAGCAACATCCTCACAATATTGATCTCAGACACAACATCTCTGGCAGCAGCATCCTCACAATATTCATCTCAGACACAACATCTCTGGCAGCAGCATCCTCACAATATTGATCTCAGACACAACATCTCTGGACCAGCATCCTCACAATATTCATCTCAGACACAACATCTCTGGCAGCAGCATCCTCACAATATTCATCTCAGACACAACATCTCTGGCAGCAGCATCCTCACAATATTCATCTCAGACACAACATCTCTGGCAGCAGCATCCTCACAATATTCATCTCAGACACAACATCTCTGGCAGCAGCATCCTCACAATATTCATCTCAGACACAACATCTCTGGCAGCAGCATCCTCACAATATTGATCTCAGACACAACATCTCTGGCAGCAGCATCCTCACAATATTCATCTCAGACACAACATCTCTGGCAGCAGCATCCTCACAATATTCATCTCAGACACAACATCTCTGGCAGCAGCATCCTCACAATATTGATCTCATCTCTGGAGCACAACATCTCTGGCAGCAGCATCCTCACAATATTCATCTCAGACACAACATCTCTGGCAGCAGCATCCTCACAATATTGATCTCAGACACAACATCTCTGGCAGCAGCATCCTCACAATATTCATCTCAGACACAACATCTCTGGCAGCAGCATCCTCACAATATTCATCTCAGACACAACATCTCTGGCAGCAGCATCCTCACAATATTCATCTCAGACACAACATCTCTGGCAGCAGCATCCTCACAATATTGATCACAGACACAACATCTCTGGCAGCAGCATCCTCACAATATTTATCTCAGACACAACATCTCTGGCAGCAGCATCCTCACAATATTGATCTCAGACACAACATCTCTGGCAGCAGCATCCTCACAATATTGATCTCAGACACAACATCTCTGGCAGCAGCATCCTCACAATATTGATCTCAGACACAACATCTCTGGCAGCAGCATCCTCACAATATTGATCTCAGACACAACATCTCTGGACCAGCATCCTCACAATATTGATCTCAGACACAACATCTCTGGCAGCAGCATCCTCACAATATTCATCTCAGACACAACATCTCTGGCAGCAGCATCCTCACAATATTCATCTCAGACACAACATCTCTGGCAGCAGCATCCTCACAATATTGATCTCAGACACAACATCTCTGGCAGCAACATCCTCACAATATTCATCTCAGACACAACATCTCTGGGAGCAGCATCCTCACAATATTGATCTCAGACACAACATCTCTGGCAGCAGCATCCTCACAATATTCATCTCAGACACAACATCTCTGGCAGCAACATCCTCACAATATTCATCTCAGACAAAACATCTCTGGACCAGCATCCTCACAATATTCATCTCAGACACAACATCTCTGGCAGCAGCATCCTCACAATATTGATCTCAGACACAACATCTCTGGCAGCAGCATCCTCACAATATCTCAGACACAACATCTCTGGCAGCAGCATCCTCACAATATTCATCTCAGACACAACATCTCTGGCAGCAGCATCCTCACAATATTGATCTCAGACACAACATCTCTGGCAGCAGCATCCTCACAATATTGATCTCAGACACAACATCTCTGGCAGCAGCATCCTCATAATATTGATCTCAGACACAACATCTCTGGCAGCAGCATCCTCACAATATTCATCTCAGACACAACATCTCTGGCAGCAACATCCTCACAATATTCATCTCAGACACAACATCTCTGGACCAGCATCCTCACAATATTGATCTCAGACACAACATCTCTGGCAGCAGCATCCTCACAATATTGATCTCAGACACAACATCTCTGGCAGCAGCATCCTCACAATATTGATCTCAGACACAACATCTCTGGCAGCAGCATCCTCACAATATTCATCTCAGACACAACATCTCTGGCAGCAGCATCCTCACAATATTGATCTCAGACACAACATCTCTGGCAGCAGCATCCTCACAATATTCATCTCAGACACAACATCTCTGGCAGCAACATCCTCACAATATTGATCTCAGACACAACATCTCTGGCAGCAGCATCCTCACAATATTCATCTCAGACACAACATCTCTGGCAGCAGCATCCTCACAATATTGATCTCAGACACAACATCTCTGGACCAGCATCCTCACAATATTCATCTCAGACACAACATCTCTGGCAGCAGCATCCTCACAATATTCATCTCAGACACAACATCTCTGGCAGCAGCATCCTCACAATATTGATCTCAGACACAACATCTCTGGCAGCAGCATCCTCACAATATTCATCTCAGACACAACATCTCTGGCAGCAGCATCCTCACAATATTCATCTCAGACACAACATCTCTGGCAGCAGCATCCTCACAATATTGATCTCAGACACAACATCTCTGGCAGCAGCATCCTCACAATATTCATCTCAGACACAACATCTCTGGCAGCAGCATCCTCACAATATTCATCTCAGACACAACATCTCTGGCAGCAGCATCCTCACAATATTCATCTCAGACACAACATCTCTGGCAGCAGCATCCTCACAATATTCATCTCAGACACAACATCTCTGGCAGCAGCATCCTCACAATATTCATCTCAGACACAACATCTCTGGCAGCAGCATCCTCACAATATTGATCTCAGACACAACATCTCTGGCAGCAGCATCCTCACAATATTCATCTCAGACACAACATCTCTGGCAGCAGCATCCTCACAATATTCATCTCAGACACAACATCTCTGGCAGCAGCATCCTCACAATATTGATCTCAGACACAACATCTCTGGCAGCAGCATCCTCACAATATTCATCTCAGACACAACATCTCTGGCAGCAGCATCCTCACAATATTCATCTCAGACACAACATCTCTGGCAGCAGCATCCTCACAATATTCATCTCAGACACAACATCTCTGGCAGCAGCATCCTCACAATATTGATCACAGACACAACATCTCTGGCAGCAGCATCCTCACAATATTTATCTCAGACACAACATCTCTGGCAGCAGCATCCTCACAATATTGATCTCAGACACAACATCTCTGGCAGCAGCATCCTCACAATATTGATCTCAGACACAACATCTCTGGCAGCAGCATCCTCACAATATTGATCTCAGACACAACATCTCTGGCAGCAGCATCCTCACAATATTGATCTCAGACACAACATCTCTGGACCAGCATCCTCACAATATTGATCTCAGACACAACATCTCTGGCAGCAGCATCCTCACAATATTCATCTCAGACACAACATCTCTGGCAGCAGCATCCTCACAATATTCATCTCAGACACAACATCTCTGGCAGCAGCATCCTCACAATATTGATCTCAGACACAACATCTCTGGCAGCAACATCCTCACAATATTCATCTCAGACACAACATCTCTGGGAGCAGCATCCTCACAATATTGATCTCAGACACAACATCTCTGGCAGCAGCATCCTCACAATATTCATCTCAGACACAACATCTCTGGACCAGCATCCTTCTCTTCCTCATACAATTATAATAATATAGTTCACAATATTTTTCTATATAATGGGTCTAAAACAAGTATAATCTATTACATTTTCTTTAATGTTTTTATACATGTTTCTATAATGTTATATACACATACAAACTTAAACTAATATTACTTAAGTTCCTTTAATGTGTTTTTGTAAGTGATGAACTAATTTTAATATATTTAAGTTACAAGGAAGTGGAACCATGTTTTGATTCAACATTTTAAACACCATCAATTATACTTATGTACAGTATTATGTACTTCACATGTACACTGAATGTGATACATATGTGTAGTATTATGTACTTCACATGTACACTGAATGTGATACATATGTGTAGTATTATGTACTTCACATGTACACTGAATGTGATACATATGTGTAGTATTATGTACTTCACATGTACACTGAATGTGATACATATGTGTAGTATTATGTACTTCACATGTACACTTAATGTGATACATATGTGTAGTATTATGTACTTCACATGTGTACTTAATGTGATACATATGTGCAGTATTATGTACTTCACATGTACACTTGATGTGATACACATGTGAAGTATTATGTACTTCATATGTACACTTAATGTGATACATATGTGTAGTATTATGTACTTCACATGTGTACTTAATGTGATACATATGTGTAGTATTATGTACTTCACATGTGTACTTAATGTGATACATATGTGTAGTATTATGTACTTCACATGTACACTTGATGTGATACATATGTACAGTATTATGTACTTCACATGTACACTTGATGTGATACATATGTACAGTATTATGTACTTCACATGTACACTTGATGTGATACATATGTACAGTATTATGTACTTCACATGTACACTTGATGTGATGTAATAAAATAACAATAACAATAATCCTGGTCTGTTATTAACAGCTACAGTGATAAATATTGAACAATTATCTATCTGCTGCAGAACTTTTATTATCTATCACTTGAATAAACAATTATACTTATAACAACTTTCTTCCCTTTTTTTACACAGACGATTTTTACAAACTGATCTATTATGTTTCCTCAGCTTGTTGTAAAACCCAGCCCTGTCTACCTCAGCTTGTTGTAAAACCCAGCCCTGTCTACCTCAGCTTGTTGTAAAACCCAGCCCGTTCTACCTCAGCTTGTTGTAAAACCCAGCCCTGTCTACCTGAGCTTGTTGTAAAACCCAGCCCTGTCTACCTCAGCTTGTTGTAAAACCCAGCCCTGTCTACCTCAGCTTGTTGTAAAACCCAGCCCTGTCTACCTCAGCTTGTTGTAAAACCCAGCCCTGTCTACCTCAGCTTGTTGTAAAACCCAGCCCTGTCTACCTCAGCTTGTTGTAAAACCCAGCCCTGTCTACGTCAGCTTGTTGTAAAACCCAGCCCAGTCTACAGCTTGTTGTCAGTCTACCTTGTTGTAAAACCCAGCCCAGTCTACCTCAGCTTGTTGTAAAACCCAACCCTGTCTACCTCACCTTGTTGTAAAACCCAGCCCTGTCTACCTCAGCTAGTTGTAAAACCCAGCCCTGTCTACCTCAGCTAGTTGTAAAACCCAGCCCTGTCTACCTCACCTTGTTGTCTACCTCAGCTTGTTGTAAACCCAGCCATGTCTACCTCAGCTTGTTGTAAAACCCAGCCCTGTCTACCTCAGCTTGTTGTAAAACCCAGCCCTGTCTACCTCAGCTTGTTGTAAAACCCAGCCCTGTCTACCTACCTCAGCTTGTTGTAAAACCCAGCCCTGTCTACCTCAGCTTGTTGTAAAACCCAGCCCTGTCTACCTCAGCTTGCTGTAAAACCCAGCCCTGTCTTCCTCAGCTTGTTGTAAAACCCAGCCCTGTCTACCTCAGCTTGTTGTAAAACCCAGCCCTGTCTACCTCAGCTTGTTGTGAAACCCAGCCCTGTCTACCTCAGCTTGCTGTAAAACCCAGCCCTGTCTATCTCAGCTTGTTGTAAAACCCGGCCCTGTCTACCTCAGCTTGTTGTAAAACCCAGCCCTGTCTACCTCAGCTTGTTGTAAAACCCAGCCCTGTCTACCTCAGCTTGTTGTAAAACCCAGCCCTGTCTACCTCAGCTTGTTGTAAAACCCAGCCCTGTCTACCTCAGCTTGTTGTAAAACCCAGCCCTGTCTACCTCAGCTTGTTGTAAAACCCAGCCCTGTCTACCTCAGCTTGTTGTAAAACCCAGCCCTGTCTACCTCAGCTTGTTGTAAAACCCAGCCCTGTCTACCTCAGCTTGTTGTAAAACCCAGCCCTGTCTACCTCAGCTTGTTGTAAAACCCAGCCCTGTCTACCTCAGCTTGTTGTAAAACCCAGCCCTGTCTACCTCAGCTTGTTGTAAAACCCAGCCCTGTCTACCTCAGCTTGTTGTAAAACCCAGCCCTGTCTACCTCAGCTTGTTGTAAAACCCAGCCCTGTCTACCTCAGCTTGTTGTAAAACCCAGCCCTGTCTACCTCAGCTTGTTGTAAAACCCAGCCCTGTCTACCTCAGCTTGTTGTAAAACCCAGCCCTGTCTACCTCAGCTTGTTGTAAAACCCAGCCCTGTCTACCTCAGCTTGTTGTAAAACCCAGCCCTGTCTACCTCAGCTTGTTGTAAAACCCTGCCCTGTCTACCTCAGCTTGTTGTAAAACCCAGCCCTGTCTACCTCAGCTTGTTGTAAAACCCAGCCCTGTCTACCTCAGCTTGTTGTAAAACCCAGCCCTGTCTACCTCAGCTTGTTGTTAAACCCAGCCCAGTCTACCTCAGCTTGTTGTAAAACCCAGCCCTGTCTACCTCAGCTTGTTGTAAAACCCAGCCCCGTCTACCTCAGCTTGTTGTAAAACCCAGCCCTGTCTACCTCAGCTTGTTGTAAAACCCAGCCCTGTCTACCTCAGCTTGTTGTAAAACCCAGCCCTGTCTACCTCAGCTTGTTGTAAAACCCAGCCCTGTCTACCTCAGCTTGTTGTAAAACCCAGCCCTGTCTACCTCAGCTTGTTGTAAAACCCAGCCCTGTCTACCTCAGCTTGTTGTAAAACCCAGCCCTGTCTACCTCAGCTTGTTGTAAAACCCAGCCCTGTCTACCTCAGCTTGTTGTAAAACCCAGCCCTGTCTACCTCAGCTTGTTGTAAAACCCAGCCCTGTCTACCTCAGCTTGTTGTAAAACCCAGCCCTGTCTACCTCAGCTTGTTGTAAAACCCAGCCCTGTCTACCTCAGCTTGTTGTAAAACCCAGCCCTGTCTACCTCAGCTTGTTGTAAAACCCAGCCCTGTCTACCTCAGCTTGTTGTAAAACCCAGCCATGTCTACCTCAGCTTGTTGTAAAACCCAGCCCTGTCTACCTCAGCTTGTTGTAAAACCCAGCCCTGTCTACCTCAGCTTGTTGTAAAACCCAGCCCTGTCTACCTCAGCTTGTTGTAAAACCCAGCCCTGTCTACCTCAGCTTGTTGTAAAACCCAGCCCTGTCTACCTCAGCTTGTTGTGAAACCCAGCCCTGTCTACCTCAGCTTGTTGTAAAACCCAGTCCTGTCTACCTCAGCTTGTTGTAAAACCCAGCCCTGTCTACCTCAGCTTGTTGTAAAACCCAGCCCTGTCTACCTCAGCTTGTTGTAAAACCCAGCCCTGTCTACCTGAGCTTGTTGTAAAACCCAGCCCTGTCTACCTCAGCTTGTTGTAAAACCCAGCCCTGTCTACCTCAGCTTGTTGTAAAACCCAGCCCTGTCTACCTCAGCTTGTTGTAAAACCCAGCCCTGTCTACCTCAGCTTGTTGTAAAACCCAGCCCTGTCTACCTCAGCTTGTTGTAAAACCCAGCCCTGTCTACCTCAGCTTGTTGTAAAACCCAGCCCTGTCTACCTCAGCTTGTTGTAAAACCCAGCCCTGTCTACCTCAGCTTGTTGTAAAACCCAGCCCTGTCTACCTCAGCTTGTTGTAAAACCCAGCCCTGTCTACCTCAGCTTGTTGTAAAACCCAGCCCTGTCTACCTCAGCTTGTTGTAAAACCCAGCCCTGTCTACCTCAGCTTGTTGTAAAACCCAGCCCTGTCTACCTCAGCTTGTTGTAAAACCCAGCCCTGTCTACCTCAGCTTGTTGTAAAACCCAGCCCTGTCTACCTCAGCTTGTTGTAAAACCCAGCCCTGTCTACCTCAGCTTGTTGTAAAACCCAGCCCTGTCTACCTCAGGTAGTTGCAAAACCCAGCCCTGTCTACCTCAGCTTGTTGTAAAACCCAGCCCTGTCTACCTTAGCTTGTAAAACCCAGCCCTGTCTACCTCAGCTTGTTGTAAAACCCAGCCCTGTCTACCTCAGCTTGTTGTAAAACCCAGCCCTGTCTACCTCAGCTTGTTGTAAAACCCAGCCCTGTCTACCTCAGCTTGTTGTAAAACCCAGCCCTGTCTACCTCAGCTTGTTGTAAAACCCAGCCCTGTCTACCTCAGCTTGTTGTAAAACCCAGCCCTGTCTACCTCAGCTTGTTGTAAAGCCCAGCCCTGTCTACCTCAGCTTGTTGTAAAACCCAGCCCTGTCTACCTCAGGTAGTTGCAAAACCCAGCCCTGTCTACCTCAGCTTGTTGTAAAACCCAGCCCTGTCTACCTCAGCTTGTTGTAAAACCCAGCCCTGTCTACCTCAGCTTGTTGTAAAACCCAGCCCTGTCTACCTCAGCTTGTTGTAAAACCCAGCCCTGTCTACCTCAGCTTGTTGTAAAACCCAGCCCTGTCTACCTCAGCTTGTTGTAAAACCCAGCCCTGTCTACCTCAGCTTGTTGTAAAACCCAGCCCTGTCTACCTCAGCTTGTTGTAAAACCCAGCCCTGTCTACCTCAGCTTGTTGTAAAACCCAGCCCTGTCTACCTCAGCTTGTTGTAAAACCCAGCCCTGTCTACCTCAGCTTGTTGTAAAACCCAGCCCTGTCTACCTCAGCTTGTTGTAAAACCCAGCCCTGTCTACCTCAGCTTGTTGTAAAACCCAGCCCTGTCTACCTCAGCTTGTTGTAAAACCCAGCCCTGTCTACCTCAGCTTGTTGTAAAACCCAGCCCTGTCTACCTCAGCTTGTTGTAAAACCCAGCCCTGTCTACCTCAGCTTGTTGTAAAACCCAGCCCTGTCTACCTCAGCTTGTTGTAAAACCCAGCCCTGTCTACCTCAGCTTGTTGTAAAACCCAGCCCTGTCTACCTCAGCTTGTTGTAAAACCCAGCCCTGTCTACCTCAGCTTGTTGTAAAACCCAGCCCTGTCTACCTCAGCTTGTTGTAAAACCCTGCCCTGTCTACCTCAGCTTGTTGTAAAACCCAGCCCTGTCTACCTCAGCTTGTTGTAAAACCCAGCCCTGTCTACCTCAGCTTGTTGTAAAACCCAGCCCTGTCTACCTCAGCTTGTTGTAAAACCCAGCCCTGTCTACCTCAGCTTGTTGTAAAACCCAGCCCTGTCTACCTCAGCTTGTTGTAAAACCCAGCCCTGTCTACCTCAGCTTGTTGTAAAACCCAGCCCTGTCTACCTCAGCTTGTTGTAAAACCCAGCCCTGTCTACCTCAGCTTGTTGTAAAACCCAGCCCTGTCTACCTCAGCTTGTTGTAAAACCCAGCCCTGTCTACCTCAGCTTGTTGTAAAACCCAGCCCTGTCTACCTCAGCTTGTTGTAAAACCCAGCCCTGTCTACCTCAGCTTGTTGTAAAACCCAGCCCTGTCTACCTCAGCTTGTTGTAAAACCCAGCCCTGTCTACCTCAGCTTGTTGTAAAACCCAGCCCTGTCTACCTCAGCTTGTTGTAAAACCCAGCCCTGTCTACCTCAGTTTGTTGTAAAACCCAGCCCTGTCTACCTCAGCTTGTTGTAAAACCCAGCCCTGTCTACCTCAGCTTGTTGTAAAACCCAGCCCTGTCTACCTCAGCTTGTTGTAAAACCCAGCCCTGTCTACCTCAGCTTGTTGTAAAACCCAGCCCTGTCTAAGGTGTACTGTCATCCCATGGTACCTACTTACTGCTAGGTGAACTGTGGCAGCATGTGTAAGGTGACTAACATCCAGGTACCTACTTACTGCTAGGTGAACTGTGGCATCAAGTGTAAGTGACTAACATCCTGGTACCTACTTACTGCTATGTGAACTGGGACTGCAAGTGTAAGTGACTAACTTCCAGGTACCTACTTACTGCTAGGTGAACTGTGGCAGCTTAGAGATAGGTGAACAGTGTAAGTGGCTAATATCCAGGTAGCTACTTACTGCTAGGTGAACAAGTGGGACAGCAAGTGTGAAGTGGTGTAAACTAACACGTCCAGGCACTTACTGCTAGGTGAACAGTGGGACCGCAGGTGTAAGGTGACTAACATCCAGGTACCTACTTACTGCTAGATGAACAGTGACAGAATGTGTAAGGTGACTAACACCCACGTACCTACTTACTGCTAGGTGAACTGTGGCAGCAAGTGCAAGTGACTAACATCCAGGTACCTACTTACTGCTAGGTGAACTGTGGCAGCAAGTGTAAGTGACTAACATCCAGGTACCTACTTACTGCTAGGTGAACTGTGGCCCAAGTGTAAGGGACTAACATCCAGGTACCTACTTACTGCTAGGTGAACTGGGACAGCAAGTGTAAGTGGCTAACATCCAGGCACTTAGAGATAGGTGAACAGTGACCGCAGGTATAAGGTGGCTAACACCCAGGTACCTATTTACCACTAGATGAACAGTGACAGAATGTGTAAGGTGACTAACACCCACGTACCTACTTACTGCTAGGTGAACCGTGGCAACAAGTGTAAGTGATTAACATCCAGGTACCTACTTACTGCTAGGTGAACTGGAGCAGCAAGTGTAAGTGACTAGCATCCTGGTACCTACTTACTGCTAGGTGAACTGGGGCAGCAAGTGTAAGTGACTAACATCCAGGTACCTACTTACTGCTAGGTGAACTGGGGCAGCAAGTGTAAGTGACTAACATCCAGGTACCTACTTACTGCTAGGTGAACTGGCACAGCAAGTGTATGTGACTAACATCCAGGTACCTACTTACTGCTAGGTGAACTGGTGCAGCAAGTGTAAGTGACTAACATCCAGGTACCTACTTACTGCTAGGTGAACTGGGGCAGCAAGTGTAAGTGACTAACATCCAGGTACCTACTTACTGCTAGGTGAACTGTGGCAGCAAGTGTAAGTGACTAACATCCAGGTACCTACTTACTGCTAGGTGAACTGGGACAGCAAGTGTAAGTGACTAACATCCAAGTACCTACTTACTGATAGGTGAACTTGGGCAGCAAGTGTGACTAACATCCAGGTACCTACTTACTGCTAGGTGAACTGGGACAGCAAGTGTAAGTGACTAACATCCAGGTACCTACTTACTGCTATGTGAACTGGGGCAGCAAGTGTAAGTGACTAACATCCAGGTACCTACTTACTGCTAGGTGAACTGGCGCAGCAAGTGTAAGTGACTAACATCCAGGTACCTACTTACTGATAGGTGAACTTGGGCAGCAAGTGTAAGTGACTAACATCCAGGTACCTACTTACTGCTAGGTGAACTGGGGCAGCAAGTTTAAGTGACTAACATCCAGGTACCTACTTACTGCTAGGTGGCTACCACCCAGGTACCTATTTGCCACTAGATGAACAGTGACAGAATGAGTAAGGTGACTAACACCCACGTACCTACTTACTGCTAGGTGAACTGTGGCAGCAAGTGCAAGTGACTAACATCCAGGTACCTACTTACTGCTAGGTGAACTGTGGCAGCAAGTGTAAGTGACTAACATCCAGGTACCTACTTACTGCTAGGTGAACTGTGGCAGCAAGTGTAAGTGACTAACATCCAGGTGCCTACTTACTGCTAGGTGAACAAGTGGACCGAAACAGCGTAAGTGTAAGTGACTATTTGTGTATCCAGGTACCTACTTACTGCTAGGTGAACTGTGGCAGCAAGTGTAAGTGACTAACATCCAGGTACCTACTTACTGCTAGGTGAACTGGTGCAGCAAGTGTAAGTGACTAACATCCAGGTACCTACTTACTGCTAGGTGAACTGGGGCAGCAAGTTTAAGTGACTAACATCCAGGTACCTACTTACTGCTAGGTGAACTGTGGCAGCAAGTGTAAGTGACTAACATCCAGGTACCTACTTACTGCTAGGTGAACTGTGGCGGCAAGTGTAAGTGACTAACATCCAGGTACCTACTTACTGCTAGGTGAACTGGGGCAGCAAGTGCAAGTGACTAACATCCAGGTACCTACTTACTGCTAGGTGAACTGTGGCAGCAAGTGTAAGTGACTAACATCCAGGTACCTACTTACTGCTAGGTGAACTGGTGCAGCAAGTGTAAGTGACTAACATCCAGGTACCTACTTACTGCTAGGTGAACTGGGGCAGCAAGTGTAAGTGACTAACATCCAGGTACCTACTTACTGCTAGGTGAACTTGGGCAGCAAGTGTAAGTGACTAACATCCAGGTACCTACTTACTGCTAGGTGAACTGGCGTAGCAAGTGTAAGTGACTAACATCCAGGTACCTACTTACTGCTAGGTGAACTGGCGTAGCAAGTGTAAGTGACTAACATCCAGGTACCTACTTACTGATAGGTGAACTTGGGCAGCAAGTGTAAGTGACTAACATCCAGGTACCTACTTACTGTTAGGTGAACTGGGGCAGCAAGTGCAAGTGACTAACATCCAGGTACCTACTTACTGCTAGGTGAACTGGTGCAGCAAGTGTAAGTGACTAACATCCAGGTACCTACTTACTGCTAGGTGAACTGGGGCAGCAAGTTTAAGTGACTAACATCCAGGTACCTACTTACTGCTAGGTGAACTGGCGCAGCAAGTGTGAGTGACTAACATCCAGGTACCTACTTACTGATAGGTGAACTTGGGCAGCAAGTGTAAGTGACTAACATCCAGGTACCTACTTACTGCTAGGTGAACTGGGGCAGCAAGTTTAAGTGACTAACATCCAGGTACCTACTTACTGCTAGGTGAACTGTGGCAGCAAGTGTAAGTGACTAACATCCAGGTACCTACTTACTGCTAGGTGAACTGTGGCAGCAAGTGTAAGTGACTAACATCCAGATACCTACTTACTGCTAGGTGAACTGGGGCAGCATGTGTAAGGTGACTAACATCCAGGTACCTACTTACTGCTAGGTGAACTGTGGCAGCAAGTGTAAGTGACTAACATCCAGGTACCTACTTACTGCTATGTGAACTGGGACAGCAAGTGTAAGTGACTAACATCCAGGTACCTACTTACTGCTAGGTGAACTGGGACAGCAAGTGTAAGTGACTAACATCCAGGTACCTACTTACTGCTAGGTGAACTGTGGCAGCAAGTGTAAGTGACTAACATCCAGGTACCTACTTACTGCTAGGTGAGCAGTGACAGCAGGTGTATGTGACTAACATCCAGGTACCTACTTACTGCTAGGTGAGCAGTGACAGCAGGTGTATGTGACTAACATCCAGGTACCTACTTACTGCTAGGTGAGCAGTGACAGCAGGTGTATGGAAACATAACCAATGTTTCCACTCCTCCTGGGATCGAACCCCGAACGCTCAAAGTCTGAGGTGAGTGCGCTACCAGCTGAACCACGGGAGTGAGTACCTGGGTGGTTAGTACCGGGCCAGTGAGTACCTGGGCGGTGAGTACCTGAGAAGTGAGTACCTAGGTGGTGAGTACCGGGCCAGTGAGTACCTGGGTGGTGAGTACCGTGGCAGTGAGTACCTGGGTGGTGAGTACCGGGCCAGTGAGTACCTGGGTGGTGAGTACCGGGCCAGTGAGTACCTGGGTGGTGAGTACCGGGCCAGTGAGTACCTGGGTGGTGAGTACCGGGCCAGTGAGTACCTGGGTGGTGAGTACCGGGCCAGTGAGTACCTGGGTGGTGAGTACCGGGCCAGTGAGTACCTGGGTGGTTAGTACCAGGCCAGTGAGTACCTGGGTGGTGAGTACCGGGCCAGTGAGTACCTGGGTGGCGAGTACCGGGCCAGTGAGTACCTGGGTGGTGAGTACCGGGCCAGTGAGTACCTGGGTGGTGAGTACCGGGCCAGTGAGTACCTGGGTGGTGAGTACCGGGCCAGTGAGTACCTGGGTGGTGAGTACCGGGCCAGTGAGTACCTGGGTGGTGAGTACCGGGCCAGTGAGTACCTGGGTGGTGAGTACCGGGCCAGTGAGTACCTGGGTGGTGAGTACCGGGCCAGTGAGTACCTGGGTGGTGAGTACCGGGCCAGTGAGTACCTGGGTGGTGAGTACCGGGCCAGTGAGTACATGGGTGGTTAGTACCAGGCCAGTGAGTACCTGGGTGGTGAGTACCGGGCCAGTGAGCACCTGGGTGGCGAGTACCGGGCCAGTGAGCACCTGGGTGGCGAGTACCGGGCCAGTGAGTACCTGGGTGGTGAGTACCGGGCCAGTGAGTACATGGGTGGTTAGTACCAGGCCAGTGAGTACCTGGGTGGTGAGTACCGGGCCAGTGAGTACCTGGGTGGCGAGTACCGGGCCAGTGAGCACCTGGGTGGCGAGTACCGGGCCAGTGAGTACCTGGGTGGTGAGTACCGGGCCAGAGAGTACCTGGGTGGTGAGTACTGTGGCAGTGAGTACCTAGGTGGTGAGTACCGGGCCAGTGAGTACCTGGGTGCTGAGTGCCGGGCCAGTGAGTACCTGGGTATTGAGCACCTTGGCAATGAGTACCTGGATGGTGAGTACCGGGCCAGTGAGTACCTGGGTGGTGAGTACCGTGGCAGTGAGTACCTGGGTAGTGAGTACCGTGGCAGTGAGTACCTGGGTGGTGAGTACCAGAGCAGTGAGTACCTGGGTGGTGAGTACCGGGCCAGTGAGTACCTGGGTGGTGAGTACCGTGGCAGTGAGTACAGGGGCAGTGAGTACCGTGGCAGTGAGTACCTGGGTGGTGAGTACCTGGGCAGTGAGTACCTGGGTGGTGAGTACCGAGGTGGTGAGTACCGGGGCAGTGAGTACCTGGGTGGTGAGTACCGGGGCAGTGAGTACCTGGGTGGTGAGTACCGGGGCAGTGAGTACCGGGGTAGTGAGTACCTAGGTGGTGAGTACCGTGGCAGTGAGTACCTGGGCAGTGAGTACCTGGGTGGTGAGTACCGTGGCAGTGAGTACCTGGGCAGTGAGTACCTGGGTGGTGAGTACTGGGGCAGTGAGTACCGGGGTAGTGAGTACCTAGGTGGTGAGTACCGTGGCCGTGAGTACCTGGGCAGTGAGTACCTGGGTGGTGAGTACTGGGGCAGTGAGTACCGGGGTAGTGAGTACCTGGGTGGTGAGTACCGTGGCAGTGAGTACCTGGGCAGTGAGTACCTGGGTGGTGAGTACCGGGCCAGTGAGTACCTGGGTGGTGAGTACCGTGGCAGTGAGTACCTGGGTGGTGAGTACTGGGGCAGTGAGTACCGGGGTAGTGAGTACCTGGGTGGTGAGTACCGTGGCAGTGAGTACCTGGGTGGTGAGTACTGGGGCAGTGAGTACCGGGGTAGTGAGTACCTGTGTGGTGAGTACCGTGGCAGTGAGTACCTGGGCAGTGAGTACCTTTATGGTGAGTACCGGGGCAGTGAGTACCTGGGTGGTGAGTACCCGGGCAGTGAGTACCTGGGTTGTGAGTACCAGGCCAGTGAGTACCTTGGTGGTGAGTACCGGGCCAGTGAATACCTGGGTGGTGAATACTTGGCAGTGAGTACCTGGGTTGTGAGTACCGGGGCAGTGAGTACCTGGGTGGTGAGTACCAGGCCAGTGAGTACCTTGGTGGTGAGTACCGGGCCAGTGAATACCTGGGTGGTGAATATTTGGCAGTGAGCACCTGGGAGAAGAGTCTCAGGGTGCTGAGTAGCTGGGAAATGAGTACCTGGGTAGTGAGTACCTGGCAGATGAGTACCTGGGTGCTAAGTACCTGGCAGATGAGTACCTGGGTGCTAAGTACCTGGCAGATGAGTACCTGGGTGCTAAGTACCTGGGTGCTAAGTACCTGGGTGGAGAGTACCTGGGTGGTGAGCCAACTGTTATGTGTCTCGTAGCTTGATCACAAGCTCATTCAACTCCGTCCGGAGTTCGAATCTACGATACGGCTGGAAAACATTAGGGACGTGTTTCCATAAGACACCTGCTGTCCATGGTCACCCATCAGTATAAAATGGTTACTTGGGTGATAGTGGACTGGTGTGGGTCGCATCCTGGGACAAAATTGACCTAATCTGCGGGAAATGATCAGCACAACAAGGGACTTTCTATACAGCAGTATGCTATGGGTGTCACTAGGCCTGTATACCTTGTACATGTACTTGTATACCTTGTACATGTACTTGTATACCTTGTACATGTATTTGTATACCTTGTACATGTACTTGTATACCTTGTACATATACTTGTATACCTTGTACATATACTTGTATACCTTGTACATGTACTTGTATACCTTGTACATGTACTTGTATACCTTGTACATGTACTTGTATACCTTGTACATGTACTTGTATACCTTGTACATGTACTTGTATACCTTGTACATATACTTGTATACCTTGTACATATACTTGTATACCTTGTACATGTACTTGTATACCTTGGTACTCACATACACATTCTTCAGTACTCACATACACATTCTTCAGTACTCACATACACATTCCTCAGTACTCACATACACATTCTTCAGTACTCACATACACATTCCTCAGTACTCACATACACATTCTTCAGTACTCACATACACATTCTTCAGTACTCACATACACATTCTTCAGTACTCACATACACATTCTTCAGTACTCACATACACATTCCTCAGTACTCACATACACATTCCTCAGTACTCACATACACATTCTTCAGTACTCACATACACATTCTTCAGTACTCACATACACATTCCTCAGTACTCACATACACATTCTTCAGTACTCACATACACATTCTTCAGTACTCACTCACATGCACATTCTTCATACACATACACATTCCTCAGTACTCACATACACATTCTTCAGTACTCACATGCACATTCTTCAGTACTCACATGCACACAGTACTCACAAACACATTCTTCAGTACTCACATACACATTCTTCAGTACTCACATACACATTCTTCAGTACTCACACATTCCTCAGTACTCACATACACATTCTTCAGTACTCACATGCACATTCCTCAGTACTCACAAACACATTCCTCAGTACTCACATATTCTTCAGTACTCACATATGCATTCTTCAGTACTCGCATACACATTCTTCAGTACTCACATACACATTCCTCAGTACTCACATACACATTCCTAAGTACTCACATAAACATTCTTCACTACTCACATAAACATTCCTCACAACTCACATAAACATTACTCAGTACTCACATACACATTCCTCATTACTCACATAAACATTCCTCAGTACTCACATGCACATTCCTCAGTACTCACATACACATTCCTCAGTACTCACATACACATTCCTCAGTACTCACATACACATTCCTCAGTACTCACATACACATTCTTCAGTACTCACATACACATTCCTCAGTACTCACATACACATTCTTCAGTACTCACATACACATTCTTCAGTACTCACATACACATTCCTCAGTACTCACATACACATTCTTCAGTACTCACATACACATTCCTCAGTACTCACATACACATTCTTCAGTACTCACATACACATTCCTCAGTACTCACATACACATTCTTCAGTACTCACATACACATTCCTCAGTACTCACATACACATTCTTCAGTACTCACATACACATTCCTCAGTACTCACATACACATTCTTCAGTACTCACATACACATTCCTCAGTACTCACATACACATTCCTCAGTACTCACATACACATTCCTCAGTACTCACATACACATTCTTCAGTACTCACATACACATTCCTCAGTACTCACATACACATTCCTCAGTACTCACATACACATTCTTCAGTACTCACATACACATTCCTCAGTACTCACATACACATTCTTCAGTACTCACATACACATTCCTCAGTACTCACATACACATTCTTCAGTACTCACATACACATTCCTCAGTACTCACATACACATTCTTCAGTACTCACATACACATTCCTCAGTACTCACATACACATTCTTCAGTACTCACATACACATTCCTCAGTACTCACATACACATTCCTCAGTACTCACATACACATTCCTCAGTACTCACATACACATTCTTCAGTACTCACATACACATTCCTCAGTACTCACATACACATTACCTCAGTACTCACATACACAGTATTGCACATTCTTCAGTACTCACATACACATTCCTCAGTACTCACATACACATTCCTCAGTACTCACATACACATTCCTCAGTACTCACATACACATTCCTCAGTACTCACATACACATTCCTCAGTACTCACATACACATTCCTCAGTACTCACATACACATTCCTCAGTACTCACATACACATTCCTCAGTACTCACATACACATTCCTCAGTACTCACATACACATTCCTCAGTACTCACATACACATTCCTCACTCACATACACATTCTTCAGTACTCACATACACATTCCTCAGTACTCACATACACATTCTTCAGTACTCACATACACATTCCTCAGTACTCACATACACATTCCTCAGTACTCACATACACACACACTCACATCATTCCTCAGTACTCACATACACATTCTTCAGTACTCACATACACATTCTTCAGTACTCACATACACATTCCTCAGTACTCACATACACATTCTTCAGTACTCACATACACATTCCTCAGTACTCACATACACATTCCTCAGTACTCACATACACATTCCTCAGTACTCACATACACATTCTTCAGTACTCACATACACATTCCTCAGTACTCACATACACATTCTTCAGTACTCACATACACATTCTTCAGTACTCACATACACATTCTTCAGTACTCACATACACATTCCTCAGTACTCACATACACATTCTTCAGTACTCACATACACATTCCTCAGTACTCACATACACATTCTTCAGTACTCACATACACATTCTTCAGTACTCACATACACATTCTTCAGTACTCACATACACATTCCTCAGTACTCACATACACATTCTTCAGTACTCACATACACATTCCTCAGTACTCACATACAACACATTCTTCAGTACTCACATACACACTCCTCAGTACTCACATACACATTCCTCAGCACTCACATACACATTCTTCAGTACTCACATACACATTCCTAAGTACTCACATACACATTCTTCAGTACTCACACATTCTTCAGTTCTCACATACACATTCTTCAGTACTCACATACACATTCTTCAGTACTCACATACACATTCTTCAGTACTCACATACACATTCCTCAGTACTCACATACACATTCCTCAGTACTCACATACACATTCTTCAGTACTCACATACACATTCCTCAGTACTCACATACACATTCTTCAGTACTCACATACACATTCCTCAGTACTCACATACACATTCTTCAGTACTCACATACACATTCCTCAGTACTCACATACACATTCTTCAGTACTCACATACACATTCTTCAGTACTCACATACACATTCCTCAGTACTCACATACACATTCTTCAGTACTCACATACACATTCCTCAGTACTCACATTCTTCATTCCTCAGTGCTCACATACACATTCCTCAGTACTCACATACACATTCTTCAGTGCACAAATACACATTCATTCTCAGTACTCACATACACACACTCACATACACATTCTCAGTACTCACATACACATTCTTCAGTACTCACATACACATTCTTCAGTACTCACATACACATTCCTCAGTACTCACATACACATTCCTCAGTACTCACATACACATTCCTCAGTACTCACATACACATTCTTCAGTACTCACATACACATTATTCAGTACTCACATACACATTCCTCAGTACTCACATACACATTCCTCAGTACTCACATACACATTCCTCAGTACTCACATACACATTCCTCAGTACTCACATACACATTCCTCAGTACTCACATACACATTCCTCAGTACTCACATACACATTCTTCAGTACTCACATACACATTCCTCAGTACTCACATACACATTCTTCAGTACTCACATACACATTCCTCAGTACTCACATACACATTCCTCAGTACTCACATACACATTCCTCAGTACTCACATACACATTCCTCAGTACTCACATACACATTCCTCAGTACTCACATACACATTCCTCAGTACTCACATACACATTCCTCAGTACTCACATACACATTCCTCAGTCACATGCACATTCTTCAGTACTCACAATCACATTCATCTCACATACACATTCTCACATCAGTACTCACATACACATTCTTCAGTACTCACATACACATTCTTCAGTACTCACATGCACATTCCTCAGTACTCACATACACATTCAGTACTCACATACACTCAGTACACTCACATACACATTACACATTCTTCAGTACTCACATACACATATACACATTCTTCAGTACTCACATACACATTCCTCAGTACTCACATACACATTCTTCAGTACTCACATACACATTCCTAAGTACTCACATACACATTCTTCAGTACTCACATACACATTCTTCAGTACTCACATACACATTCTTCAGTACTCACATACACATTCCTCAGTACTCACATACACATTCTTCAGTACTCACATACACATTCATCAGTACTCACATACACATTCATCAGTACTCACATACACATTCTTCAGTACTCACATACACATTCTTCAGTACTCACATACACATTCTTCAGTACTCACATACACATTCCTCAGTACTCACATACACATTCTTCAGTACTCACATACACATTCATCAGTACTCACATACACATTCTTCAGTACTCACATACACATACACAATCCTCAGTACTCACATACACATTCTTCTGTACTCACATACACATTCCTCAGTACTCACATACACATTCTTCAGTATTCACATACACATTCTTCAGTACTCACATACACATTATTCAGTACTCACATACACGTTCCTAAGTGCTCACATACACATTCCTCAGTACTCACATACACATTCCTCAGTACTCACATACACATTCTTCAGTACTCACATACACATTCCTCAGTACTCACATACACATTCTTCAGTACTCACATACACATTCCTCAGTACTCACATACACATTCCTCAGTACTCACATACACATTCTTCAGTACTCACATACACATTCCTCAGTACTCACATACACATTCTTCAGTACTCACATACACATTCATCAGTACTCACATACACATTCTTCAGTACTCACATACACATTCTTCAGTACTCACATACACATTCTTCAGTACTCACATACACATTCTTCAGTACTCACATACACATTCCTCAGTACTCTCACATACACATTCTTCAGTACTCACATACACATTCTTCAGTACTCACATACACATTCTTCAGTACTCACATACACATTCTTCAGTACTCACATACACATTCTTCAGTACTCACATACACATTCTTCAGTACTCACATACACATACACATTCTTCAGTACTCACATACACATTCCTCAGTACTCACATACACATTCCTCAGTACTCACATACACATTCCTCAGTACTCACATACACATTCCTCAGTACTCACATACACATTCCTCAGTACTCACATACACATTCCTCAGTACTCACATACACATTCTTCAGTACTCACATACACATTCTTCAGTACTCACATACACATTCTTCAGTACTCACATACACATTCTTCAGTACTCACATACACATTCTTCAGTACTCACATACACATTCCTCAGTACTCACATACACATTCTTCAGTACTCACATACACATTCTTCAGTACTCACATACACATTCATCAGTACTCACATACACATTCCTCAGTACTCACATACACATTCTTCAGTGCTCACATACACATTCCTCAGTACTCACATACACATTCCTCAGTACTCACATACACATTCCTCAGTACTCACATACACATTCCTCAGTACTCACATACACATTCCTCAGTACTCACATACACATTCTTCAGTACTCACATACACATTCATCAGTACTCACATACACATTCATCAGTACTCACATACACATTCCTCAGTACTCACATACACATTCATCAGTACTCACATACACATTCCTCAGTACTCACATACACATTCTTCAGTACTCACATACACATTCCTCAGTACTCACATACACATTCTTCAGTACTCACATACACATTCCTCAGTACTCACATACACATTCTTCAGTACTCACATACACATTCTTCAGTACTCACATACACATTCTTCAGTACTCACATACACATACACATTCTTCAGTACTCACATACACATTCCTCAGTACTCACATACACATTCTTCAGTACTCACATACACATTCCTCAGTACTCACATACACATTCTTCAGTACTCACATACACATTCATCAGTACTCACATACACATTCTTCAGTACTCACATACACATTCATCAGTACTCGCATACATATTCTTCAGTACTCACATACACATTCATCAGTACTCACATACACATTCTTCAGTACTCACATACACATTCATCAGTACTCACATACACATTCTTCAGTACTCACATACACATTCATCAGTACTCACATACACATTCTTCAGTACTCACATACACATTCTTCAGTACTCACATACACATTCATCAGTACTCACATACACATTCTTCAGTACTCACATACACATTCATCAGTACTCACATACACATTCATCAGTACTCACATACACATTCATCAGTACTCACATACACATTCCTCAGTACTCACATACACATTCATCAGTACTCACATACACATTCCTCAGTACTCACATACACATTCATCAGTACTCACATACACATTCCTCAGTACTCACATACACATTCTTCAGTACTCACATACACATTCCTCAGTACTCACATACACATTCCTCAGTACTCACATACACATTCATCAGTACTCACATACACATTCATCAGTACTCACATACACATTCATCAGTACTCACATACACATTCATCAGTACTCACATACTGCTCCTCAGTGAATTACATACATCCTGAAAATAAACTTTAAAATACCTTTTGAGAGAAAAAAAATTATTTTCAAATAATTCTAAATATACATTAATTTTTTTAAATGTTTTTATATAAGTGATAACAAAACGCTGGATCTCGTCTAACAAAACAGTAAACGTCTGCATGTTTAATGATAAAACTACATACATATTGACTGAATAAAAAATCTATTGCAATACAATCATTTGTTTAAAGTAGTTACCTGTGTTTGTTTTACATAATGTATTAGACTATGTGATACCATACGTGGAGTGTGTTTGGGGGGTCAGCGCCCCCCTGGCCCGGTCTATGACCAGGCCTCACAGTGCCATCAATCTCCTAATATGTTGTTCTTACAGTGAATCTGACGTCCCTAATTCTTCATGTTAGCAAGGGCACTGATAATGGTCTTGTAGATCTCGATGCCTCGTAGGAATATTTTCTCGTTGAGGAATTCATTGTTATCATGGAGAAGGATTGGTGTTCGGTTGATGGGGGAGAAGCCGAGAGCAGGAATGTTGACCTGGGCACAACACAATAACAAGAATTAATACCTGAATCTGACTTGTTTCCAAATTTCTGTCTTCAAGTACAAAAAAAAAAGTAAGGTAATAAATTAGACACATGTAACACTAGGGTATCTTTATTATGGAAACGTTTCATCACACATTGTCTTCATCAGTCCTAAACAAACAGGAACAATGAAGGTTAGGAGTTTAAGGTATTCAGTGTGGTCTCCGTCAGCCTGGAGATGACACTAATTCAGCTACTGTGTGGCCAGATGTTTCCACAATAAACGACCCAAGTGTTGCACATGTGTCTAATAAATCAACTTGTCGGTTCTCTGAGCTGTAATGTGTAATTTTTTTTATTCATAGTTCTCCCCACCAACTCCATTGCCAAACACGTTTCAAACAACTTTTCCAATACCTCATTCCAAGTATCTACCTCCACAACCACGACCATCAAGGACATTACCAGTAATAGACAGGACAAGCTTCCATCCTCTGCAGGGGTATACATAATCCCTTTCAATGAATGCATCAAATTATACGTGGGCAAAACATCAAGAGACTTCCAAGCATGTATTTCAGAACAGCAGTACGCAGGCAGATTTGACGATTCAAGGAATGCCTGTGTTCAACACCGAAATTCACACAACCATTTAATCAACTGCAGAAATTCCAGACTTATCGCCAGAGAAGGCAACACTCAAGATCGAAGAATCCTGGACTCATCACTTATCTGTATATCCAACAACTTCAACCAGAACACAATGGTGACCTGTACTCAGCTCAGTGGTGACCTGTACTTAGCTCTGTGAAGAGTTGTCTAGTATGCTCTCTGAGAATCTGAACCAAGATGTCCTCTCTTGAGCAACTCTGCCAGCAGCAAAAAGAGGAGTTTAGGGTTGCTAAGCTCGAGATACAGCAACTGACGGAGGAAAACAAGAGATTCATAGTAATCTTCCTGTTGTGGGTCCTCAGGTCAAGAGGGGAACCTAGTTAGTGGCCTGGCAACATGGAACGAAGCTGAAGAAGATCAAGAAGACTGTTGGAGTTGCAGAAACAACAAAGATCCAGAAGACTACTGTGGAAGCTTCCAACCCATTTTCAGTGGGTTGTCTACTGGGAACGTCACAATGAGTACCAAGGAAGCATTGGCAGAGGAGGGTGAGTCGACATCCCTTGAAACTCCAACGAGGACCATCGAGAACATCACTACAAACTCCGCCAGTGAAGGTAAGAAAATTGTTTTAGTTGGGGACAGTCAGGGCAAATGTATGGATAGGGCTTTTTGTCTTAGGGACAGGAAGAGGAGGGAGAGGGTATGTTTTCCTTGAGCTAGACGGGGGATATTGTTAGCCATCTGGATTATATCATGAAGGGTGATAGGAGCAATCCTATTATCTGCCTCAGTGTGGGAGGCAACAATGTTGGCAGATGTAGGAGTGAATACCTGATTAGCAGGTACAGGGCAGCAATAGAGATAATTAGGAAGAAGGGTGGGAACCCTGTGATATGTGGCATTTTGTCCATTAGAGGAGTTAGAAATGGATGGTTGTCCAGGGCAATTGTTGGCTGGACAAACACTGTAAGGAAAATACAGCAACATTCACACACAACTGGGTCCTCTTCTAAGGCAGAAATGACGTGTATGCCAGGGATGGGGTTCACTTATCTAGATTTGGGGTGGGAGCACTGGCCAATGCAGTGGAGGGAGCTGTTAGGTCTTTAAACTAGAAATAGTTAGCGGAATGTTTTTTTTTTTGGGGGGGAGGTGAAATCAATTCATTCTGAGTGCAGTGATAGTGTGAGTTTTAAGGAAACCAGTCATAGTGAGAATGAGGTAGAGTTATTGGTTAACATAGGAAAGCCAGTGACATTAGGTGACATGGAGAGTAAGAGACATAGTGGAGAAACAGAAGTCAGCAGGAAGAGAAAAGGGAGGGTTTCTGAAAATATATTATATGAATATTCGTAGTGGGAGAAATATGATGGATGAATTGAGATTAGTTGCAAGTTCAGGTAACATTGATGTTTTTGCCATAACTAAGACATGGTTTAATATGAAAAATAGGGACATGCTTGCTGAATGTCACATTCAAGGTTTTAAATTGTTCCAAGTAGAAAGAAGTATCGGAAAGAGGGGTGGGGGTGGCACTCTATGTCCGAGATCGTTTAAATTGTTGCATAAAAATGGGAATAAAGTCTGAAACACATACTGAGTCTGTTTTGGTAGAATTTTCTGAAGAGCACAAAAAATTGATTTAATCATGATATACCGTCCCCCTAAACTTTGATAGAGACCAAGGAAGACTACTGTGGGAGGAAATTGTTAAGGCCACAAGGCACGAAAACTTAGTAATTCTAGTGGACTTTAACTTTAGTCATATTGATTGGAATTTTTTGACTGGGAATTTAGAATCTAACGACTTTTTAGAAGTAGTTCAGGATTGTTTTTGACTCAGTTTGTGACAGAACCTACAAGGAGAAACAACCTGCTTGACTTGGTTCTGGCAAACAAGGAATCCCTTGTTAATAATTTAGAAATTTCAGAGGATCTTGGTGTTAGGGACGACAAATCAATTACCTTTAATTGAATGGAAGTATGATAGTAGGGTAACTCAGTAACAGTCCCAGATTTTCTCTTAGCAGATTATAATGGACTTAGAGAACACTTATCATATGTTAACTGGAGTAACGAAGAGAGCTAACAATATGACAGCTTTCTATACACTATACATACTGCCCAAAGAATGTTTATCCCATATAAAGAAATTAGATCGAATAGAAATGACCCAAAATGGATGAATATTAGGCTCAAATATCTTTTAGGGTACAAGAAAGGAATTTATTGGTGCATCAAAAGAGGTGAGGGTTATCTTATGAATCAATATATTGACGTTAAGAGGGACATTAAAAAAAGGATAAGAAAATCAAAACAGGACTGCAAAATTAAAGTTGCTAGGGAATCGAAAACTAACCCGAAAGGTTTTTTCCAGGTTTATAAAACAAAAGTTAGAGAAAAAATAGGTCCCCTTAAAAATAACTAGGTATCTTACTGGCAAGGAGACTGAAATGTGCTCGATTTTTAATAATTGTTTTCTCTCGGTTTTCACACAGGAAGACACAAACAATATCCCAGTAATTAATGTTTATAGTGGGCCTGAAGAAGATAAATTATGTAATATATTACAATCACTTGTGAATGGTTATGAAACAAATAGACCAACTGAAATAAAATAAATCACCTGGTCCGGATGAACTTTTTTTTCAAGGGTTCTCAAGGAATGCTAAATGGAACTCTGTGAGCCATTAACTAATATTTTTAATGACTATTTTGAAAGCAGTCGTTACCTTCTAATTTTGAAAGAAGTCGTTACCTTCTAATTTTGAAAGAAGTCGTTACCTTCAAATTACTGCCCAATAAGACTGACATCAATTGTAGGCAAATTACTAGAGTCAATTATAGCTGATGTTGTAAGATGCCATCTGGATAAATATAATTTGATTAATGATATGCAGCATGGATTCACGAGGGGCCGTTCCTGCCTAACTAATTTATTAACCTTCTTCAGTAAAGCTTTTGAGGCCGTTAATCACGATAAAGAGTTCGATATTGTTTATTTAAATTTTAGTAAGGCTTTTGATAGAGTACCACACCAGAGACTGTTAAAGAAAGTGGCAGCTCATGGCACTGGGGGAAAAGTGCTGTCATGGATCGAGTCATGGCTCACCAATAGGAAGCAGAGAGTGAGGTTAAATGGGATCAAATCCGAGTGGGGATCTGTAACAAATGGGGTTCCACAGGAATCGGTCTTAGGACCATTGTTGTTTATAATTTATATCAATGACCTTGATGAGGGAATTACTAGTGATATGAGCAAATTCGCGGATGACACGTAGTTAGGTAGGATAGTTGATTCAAATGTAGACGTCATGGAACTTCAGGAGGATATAGAGAAACTCAATTCATGGTCAGAAAAGTGGCAGATGCAGTTCATTGTAGATAAATGCAAGGTTGTGAAGCTCGGGAGTGTCCATAACTCTATCACATATACTTTAATTGACGTAGAACTTAGCCATACAGATTGCAAAAGTGACTTTGGGATTATGGTAAGCAGCATCCTTAAACCAAGACAGCAATTCCTAAGCATGCGTATTAAGGAAAACAGATTACTGGGATTTATATCAAGAAATGTAAGGAACAGAAGTCCAGAGGTTAGACTACAGCTCTCTGCATCATTAGTAAGGCCTCTCCTACAGCTAAGTTCGGGCTCCATATTACAGAGTGGATATTAATTTGTTAGAAAAGATTCAGCGAAGAATGACAAAACTAAATTATAGCATTAGAAATCTTCCGTATGAAGAAAGATTGAAGTCCTTTAAATTACATTCATTTGTGAGACAAAGAATGAGGTTAGACATGATCGAAGTGTATAAGTGGAAGATGGGTATTAGCAAGGGAGATATAAATAAGGTCTTGAGGATGTCTCTCAAAGAGAGAACCTGCAATAATGAATTCATATTAGATAAGTTTTGATTTAGAAAGGATATAAGAAAGTATTGGTTTGGAAATAGGGTAGTTGATAAGTAGAACAGCCTGACTATTAGGGTACTGAAGCTAAAACCATGAGTGAAAGATAATGATAAAGATTTTATTTCTTTGCAAAGGTTACAATGTATAATTATAATTTTGATTTGTTAAGTACAAAGAAAACCATGAGTGAGAGATGATTAGATTTGAGTGGGACATGCACGTGAGTAAATAGATTTATCAAAGCTTATTGCTTGGGTTGCATTGAAAATGGATTGGGCATTGAATTTGTGAAGGAACTGCCCAGTATGTGCTAACAGGCCTATTGCAGTATTCCTCCTTTCGTTCTTATAACTGTATGTATAATGTTTAACAAGAGCAGAGTCCATGCACAGGTCTTAATCTTGCGATGACCCGTCTCTGGCTCCTGAAGGAGAATGGGTTCTGCAGTGTTGCTACGTATGGTGACCATTGTTTGGAAAATCTCCCAACTCCTGCCCCAGACATCTTGCTACTTGGAGATTTCAACTTGAGACACCTAAAATAGAGGAGTGTAGCAAATAATATTTTAGCAGAGATCACCCCAGGAGGCAGCTTAGATAAAAATTCACACACACACGAAAAAATAAATCTCTTCACCAAATTCACCTTAAACCAGCAAATATTAGAACCAACAAGACTATAAAATACGCAGGATCTCATCTTCACTAACAACGACGATCTGATACGTAATATAACTATATCAAAAACACTACACTGAGATCACAATTTAAATAAGGTAGAAATATGCATGCAAAGGGCTCCTGACCAGCATAATTGCCTGGAGTTTACCTGGAGAGAGTTTCGGGGGTCAACGCCCCAGCGGACCGGTCTGAGACCAGGCCTAATGGTGGATCAGGGTCTGATCAACCAGGCTGTTACTGCAGGCCGCACGCAAGCTGACATTCGAACCACAGCCCGGTTGGTTAGGTACTGACTTGAGGTGCCTGTCCAGTGCCTTCCTGAAGACTGCCAGGGGTCTATTGGTAATCCCCCTTATGTATGCTGGGAGGCAATTGAACAGTCTTGGGCCCCAGAAACATATTGTGTTGTCTCTCAGTGTACTCGTGGCGCCCATGCTTTTCATCGGGGGAATGTTGCATCTCCTGCCGAGTCTTTTGCTTTCATATGGAGTGATTTTTCATGTGCAGGTTTGGTACAAATCCGTCCAGGACCTTCCAAGTGTATATTATCATGTATCTCTCTCGCCTGCGTTCGAGGCAATGCAGATCAAGGAGCTTCAGCCTAGAGAGCACAAGCGATTTGAAGAGAATCACCATGAGCTTGGCGTCCATAGTTTTGAAGGTTCTCATTATCAATCCTATCATTTTCCTAGCAGATGAGGTAGATACATTGTTGTGGTCTTTGAAGGTGAGATCCTCTGACATTATCACTCCCAGGTTCTTCACATTACTTTTCCGCTCTATTGTATGCTTAGAATTTGTGGTATACCCTGACACATTTTTTAATTTCTTAAAGTTTTCCATATCTGAGTAGTTGAAATTTCTAATCGTTGAACTTCATATTGTTTTGAGTGACCCATTCGAAGATTTGGTTGATGTCCGCTTGGAGTCTCGCGGTGTTTTCGATGGAGGTCACTGTCATGGTGATCCGGTTGTCATCCACAAAGGAAGACATGGAGCTATGGCTTACATCTCTGTCTATGTCAGAAATGAGGATGAAGAATAGAATGGGAGCGAGTACTGTGCCTTTGGAACAAAGCTTTTTACCGTGGCTGCCAGGGACTTTACACAGTTTCGAACCCAATGCCAACGAAGGCCCTCACCAGGGAGGATCTCGTAGCACTCATCAAGGTGTTGACGGATATTATTTGCAACAAAATCAACTCCAGGGAACAACAGAGCGTATTCCAGCAGATGGTCAGCACGCTCCTGAGAGTGTGCTTATGACCGAGGAGTAGACATTGGACGCCATGAATTGGCAGGATCTCAGAGCGGCCAAGCCACAGTCTCCAGCTCAGGAAACAACAGCGATGGAATAACTTCGGTATTAAAATCACACCCTCAAAGTCCTACAATGAAACATTCAGGGCCTGAGGGGCAAACAGCACCTCTTGCTGGAAGCATTAATTCGGGATCGGGTTTACATCGTCTTGATACAAGAAACTCTGACTGTCCCGACTATGTGTCCAAGACTACCCGGTTTTCTGGGCATTTTCGGCACATGGACGCAGGCGTTCACTGCAGAGGCACAGCTGTATTTGTATCCGATACAATACCTCACGAGGTTATAGCTAACTCTGTGGACTGTGGGGAAAATGTCGAGGTACAGGTCATCCTTGTACACATACCTGGGGCGCCCATTATCATCTGTAACATCTACAAGAACCCAAGACACACCCTCGACATTGCAGAGCTCCTCGCGCTATCACGCACTCAGTGTATTATTGTGGGTGGAGATTTCAACGCCCATCACCCAATGCTGCACTCTCACTCAGCAACTAATGCTGCTGACAGACACATAGCAATGCTCCTACACGATATTCCAGAGGTAAAGTTGCTAAACAACGGAAACCCACACACCTGTTGGGTGGCTGCCTCGACCTTACCTTCGGGACAAGACAACTCGCAGCAGGAGCCACATGGGAAACTCATCCTCACCTTGTCTGTGACCACTTTTCAGTGATCACCACCTTCAACATCAACAGACCTCCCACAGTTGTGCTGCCTCCTAGATGGGACGTAAAGAGGGCCAACTGGAAGGTGTTCCAGGATTATCTTCATGATTGGTGGTCCACATACACTCTATCTGAAGACTGTGATACGGCTGAACAGGAGCTGATCACTGTTCTCATCCAGGCAGCAGAGTGTGCATTTCCAAAGGAGTCTGCAGGATGCACTCACAAAAGAGACTGGTGGTTCTACAACGACGAGGTGCGGGAGCAGAACCACTGCATCAACTCTTTTAGGAAGCTATACAGGCGTAACCCTACGGCAAAGAACAGGAATACTCTGAGAGCCATTGTGCAGCATGCCTGCAGAGTCTCTCTCAGAGTAAAAACTGAGAAATGGCTGGAGTGGTGCTCAACATTCGGGCATCACACCACCTTATCTGAGATATGGGGCAAGCTCAACATAGCAACTGGCAAGGGCAAGCCGAGGGCACCAGCACACCTGAACCCATCCCAGGAAGCTGAGAAACTAGTGGAGCTTTTTACTTCCAGGGGAGCCTCCACTCAGCTCCAACAGGACATCTGGAATATACAGACGGATCTTCTGCCACAACTCCAGCTAACGATACAAGCTGCATGTGAGTCGGAAGAAGTGACTGATGAAGACCTCACGGACTTGGAACTCCGACGTGCCATTAAGAACACAGGTGACACTGCCCCGGGCATCTATGGTGTTACGCACTCCATGATTGCACGGACTGGGCAGAGTGAATGGGAGGCCATACTAGACGTCATAAACAAGTCATGGAGGGCTGAGACACTTCCAGAAGCTTGGAAGAAGGCTACCATTGTACCAATTCCAAAGCCCAAGGACCCAGGCAGTATGAGACCCATATCGCTGACCAGATGTTTAGCCAAGACAGCTGAGAGGATGGTGTTAAACCGCCTCCTATGGAAACTTGGACCTCCCTCATCATCACATATTTGGCTTCACCAAAGGAGTGGGTACAGCAGAGTGCATAACCACCCTACTAAGCCAGATTGCTGATAGCAACAAAAAACTTAGTATCTTCGTCTGCTTCGACCTTGAGAAGGTATTTGAGCTAGCCAGTCCCACAGCAATCCTAGCAATACTAGCTCGGAAGGGGATGAAAGGACGCCTCCTGGCCTGGATAGAGTCCTACCTTAGGGACAGACAGGCCTGTGTCAGCTTTCAGGGACACTACTCTTCCTTTAAAACCCTGGAAAACGGCACACTACAAGGTGTGCTCAGTCCTACCCTGTTTAACGTCCTTGTGCAGGAACTTGTGAGCCTTCCCTTTCATAGTGGTATGCAGCTACTCAGCTATGCTGATGATCTTGCACTCGTAGTGAATGGGAAAGGCAATTTGTAGCGACAGGCTCAGACAGCTTTGGACCTAATTACGCAGTCTTGCAAGGAACTAGGCCTCAGGATCTCGGCCGAGAAATCTGTTGCAATGATGTTCAAGGGACGAGATCCTGTGAATAGATTACATATTCAGAAGATAGAACTTGAGTGGACAGGCTCCTACCTATACTTGGGAAACTACATTGATAAAAAGATAACCTTTCAGAAACAGGCCGAGTATGTTAGATCTCGTGCTCTACTCAGACTCAACGCCATGAGAGGCATGACGAGGCACCGTGCAGGGGTGAGCAAAGATGTACTTAGGTTGTACTATATACAAGCTATACGCTCTCTCATTGACTATGGTGCACTGGCGTTAGCTCATCTCTTCCCGCAGAGCAGGCAAAGGGTGGAGGTCGTACAGAACAAGACGATAAGAACTATGCTTGGGGCCTCCATCTGGACCAACACGGTATGTCTCAGATCTCGGGCCCGGCTTCCTTCCCTGGCTGACAGAGTAAGTGTCACATGCCCTACGACATCGACTCCGACCTGTCATACATTTTGCTTCCACCTCTCCAATCAATGTCCTCTCCCATCCTCAAGCACAGGACAATGTTCACCTCATCACATCGATCCTGAGCATAATGACAGCCTTAGAAGTTCAGGGTAACAGATCGACATTGAACTGGGTCTCCAGCCATGCTGGCATCCGGGGAAATGAGGCGGTAGATGATGCAGCCAAGGCAACCACAGACTATCCACATGTTGGGATTACTGTCCCAATCATCCTACGACGGACCAAACTGGTGGCTGCCTGAAGAAGCAGCTTATAAGCTGCTTCTCCGCTCATATGCCGTATTCTACTCAAGATTGATGGACTGAACACATCGACTCAAGGTTGAGGGACTGATTACCTCATTCTCCTCCTGTTCTTCAAGTTTCTCCTACGTATGGACTGATGAAGCCACTGTGTGGCGAAACGTTTCCTCAATAAAGATACCCAAGAGTTGCACATGTGTCTAATTTATCAACATTACCAGTGTTGTGCCAGAGTTGTGGAAGATGGCTAATGTGGTTCCTATATTCAAATCAGGGGATAAGTCCACTCCTTCAAATTACCATCCAATAAGCCTGACATCTATAGTGGGCAAGTTATTAGAATCAATTATAGCTAACATTATCAGAAGTCACCTTGAAGAGCATAACTTGATAAATGAATCTCAGCATGGATTCACGAGAGGTCGTTCCTGCCTGACAAACATACTGACGTTCTTCAATAGAACATTTGAGGCAGTTGACAGTGATAAGGAATATGATATTGTTTATTTGGATTTTAGTAAAGCCTTCGACAGAGTACCTCACAAGAGACTCTTAAGAAAAGTGGCAGCTCATGGTATAGGAGGTAAAGTTCTAGCATGGATTGAGGCATGGCTTACCAATAGAAAGCAGAGAGTTACCATTAATGGAGTGAAATCTGAATGGGGATTAGTCACTAGTGGCGTTCCACAACGATCAGTTTTAGGCCCTCTCCTGTTCATAATGTACATTAAGGACCTTGATGAAGGGATTACTAGTGACATGAGTAAGTTTGCTGATGATACAAAGATAGGCCATATAATTCACTCTGAGGAGGATATCAATGAACTCCAGGACGATTTGAACAAATTAATGTCTTGGTCTGAAAAATGGCAGATGAAGTTTAATGTGGATAAGTGTAAGGTACTTGCCCTTGGTAATGAAAATAACTCTCGAAGTTATAATCTAGGTGAAGTAGAGCTTGGTCATACAGAATGTGAAAAAGACTTGGGAGTCATTGTAAACAGAAATCTAAAGCCAAGACAGCAGTGCCTTAGTGTGCGCAACAAGGCCAACAGATTACTTGGATTTATCTCAAGAAGTATAAGTAACAGAAGTCCAAAAGTTATTTTACAGCTCTATACATCACTAGTGAGGCCTCATTTAGATTATGCTGCTCAGTTTTGGTCCCCTTACTACAGGATGGACATAGACTCATTAGAGAACATACAGAGAAGAATGACTAAAATGATTTACTGTGTAAGGAACCTCCCGTATGAAGATAGACTTAAAGCCTTAAATCTCCACTCTCTGGAGAGGCGTAGAATGAGGGGAGATATCATTGAAGTGTATAAGTGGATGACGGGCATAAACAAGGGAGACATTAATAAAGTACTGAGGGTGTCGAACCAGGTAAGAACCAGGAATAATGGATTTAAGTTGGATAAATTTAGATTTAGAAAGGACATAGGTAAGTACTGGTTTTCTAACAGAGTTGTAGATGCGTGACTTAAGAAATCGTAATGACACGATTGCAAATAAACCATACCCCCGGCCGGGATTGAACCCGCGGTCATAGTCTCAAAACTCCAGCCCGTCGCGCTAACCACTAGACCAGCTAGCCACAATAAGATTCATCCAACTAGGTATATTTCTACACACAGAGGTGCCTGTGCTAACCTTCCTATGGTGTAGAAATATACCTAGTTGGATGAATCTTATTGTGGCTAGCTGGTCTAGTGGTTAGCGCGACGGGCTGGAGTTTTGAGACTCTATGACCGCGGGTTCAATCCCGGCCGGGGGTATGGTTTATTTGCAATCGTGTCATTACGATTTCTTAAGTTGTTAGGTAAGACACATATGCAACAGTTAGGTATCTTTATTTTGAAACGTTTCGCCTACACAGTAGGCTTCTTCAGTCGAGTACAGAAAAGTTGACAGAAGCAGAAGATACTTGAAGACGATGTAATCAGTCCATCACCCTTAAAGTTTTGAGGTGGTCAGTCCCTCAGTCTGGAGAGCATTGTTCCATAGAATGAAACAATATTGTTTCATTCTATGGAACAATGCTCTCCAGACTGAGGGACTGACCACCTCAAAACTTTAAGGGTGATGGACTGATTACATCGTCTTCAAGTATCTTCTGCTTCTATCAACTTTTCTGTACTCGACTGAAGAAGCCTACTGTGTAGGCGAAACGTTTCAAAATAAAGATACCTAACTGTTGCATATGTGTCTTACCTAACAACCTGTCGGTATTTTATACCATTTTAATGTTCAACGATTTCTTAAGTCATGTTGACGGCAGTGAAGGGACTTGAGCTAGAGTTCGTCACGGCCACGCTAGCTGGAGATTCGTCTGTAAAAACTTGCATTTGTGGTCACAGAGGTGCCTGTGCTAACCTTCCTATGGTGTAGAAATATACCTAGTTGGATGAATCTTATTGTGGCTAGCTGGTCTAGTGGTTAGCGCGACGGGCTGGAGTTTTGAGACTCTATGACCGCGGGTTCAATCCCGGCCGGGGGTATGGTTTATTTGCAATCGTGTCATTACGATTTCTTAAGTCATGTTGACGGCAGTGAAGGGACTTGAGCTAGAGTTCGTCACGGCCACGCTAGCTGGAGATTCGTCTGTAAAAACTTGCATTTGTGGTCACAGAGGTGCCTGTGCTAACCTTCCTATGGTGTAGAAATATACCTAGTTGGATGAATCTTATTGTGGCTAGCTGGTCTAGTGGTTAGCGCGACGGGCTGGAGTTTTGAGACTCTATGACCGCGGGTTCAATCCCGGCCGGGGGTATGGTTTATTTGCAATCGTGTCATTACGATTTCTTAAGTCATGTTGACGGCAGTGAAGGGACTTGAGCTAGAGTTCGTCACGGCCACGCTAGCTGGAGATTCGTCTGTAAAAACTTGCATTTGTGGTCACAGAGGTGCCTGTGCTAACCTTCCTATGGTGTAGAAATATACCTAGTTGGATGAATCTTATTGTGGCTAGCTGGTCTAGTGGTTAGCGCGACGGGCTGGAGTTTTGAGACTCTATGACCGCGGGTTCAATCCCGGCCGGGGGTATGGTTTATTTGCAATCGTGTCATTACGATTTCTTAAGTCATGTTGACGGCAGTGAAGGGACTTGAGCTAGAGTTCGTCACGGCCACGCTAGCTGGAGATTCGTCTGTAAAAACTTGCATTTGTGGTCACAGAGGTGCCTGTGCTAACCTTCCTATGGTGTAGAAATATACCTAGTTGGATGAATCTTATTGTGGCTAGCTGGTCTAGTGGTTAGCGCGACGGGCTGGAGTTTTGAGACTCTATGACCGCGGGTTCAATCCCGGCCGGGGGTATGGTTTATTTGCAATCGTGTCATTACGATTTCTTAAGTCATGTTGACGGCAGTGAAGGGACTTGAGCTAGAGTTCGTCACGGCCACGCTAGCTGGAGATTCGTCTGTAAAAACTTGCATTTGTGGTCACAGAGGTGCCTGTGCTAACCTTCCTATGGTGTAGAAATATACCTAGTTGGATGAATCTTATTGTGGCTAGCTGGTCTAGTGGTTAGCGCGACGGGCTGGAGTTTTGAGACTCTATGACCGCGGGTTCAATCCCGGCCGGGGGTATGGTTTTGTAGATGCGTGGAACAATCTTCCCAGTGGGGTGATAGAGGCTAGGACCTTGGGTAGCTTTAAGAAGAGACTGGACACATATATGAGTGGGAGGGGCTGGGTTTGATTGGTGTTGAGGGGTACGGGAGTTATTTCTAGAGTAGCTTTAGCTAGATGTCGTTTTGATAAGGACCTGCCTCGTATGGGCCAGTAGGCCTTCTGCAGTGTTCCTACATTCTTATGTTCTTATGTTCTTGCTCCTCTCTGCTTTCTATTGGACTGATGAAGCCAATGTGTGGCGAAACGTTTCCTAAATAAAGATTCCCATATGGTGCATAAGTGTCTCAATCTTCAACTTGTCGGTTTTCAAAACCATTCATCACAAGTCCTTTACAATACCTCACACTAACAAAACATTTACCCAACCAAATTTTCAATGCTACCTAAGAAATAAGCTCCGATAACTCTATCCATCCATATGCAAGTCCCACTCAAATCCAACCCCTCTCACTCATAAGAACATAAGAACATAAGAAAGGAGGAACACTGCAGCAGGCCTGTTGGCCCATACTAGGCAGGTCCTTTACAATTCATCCCACTAACAAACATTTGACCAACCCAATTTTCAATGCCACCCAAGAAACAAGCTCCGATGTGCAAGTCCCTCTCAAATCCAACCCCTCCCACTCATTTGAAACTACCCAAAGTCCTAGCCTCAATAACCCAACTAGGTAGACTGTTCCACTCATCAACTACCCTATTTCCAAACCAATACTTTCCTATGTCCTTTCTAAATCTAAACTTATCTAATTTAAATCCATTACTGCGGGTTCTCTCTTGGAGAGATATCCTCAAGACCTTGTTAATATCCCCTTTATTAATACCTATCTTCCACTTATACACTTCGATCAGGTCTCCCCTCATAAGTGTCTCAATCTTCAAGTGAATGTAACTTAAGAGTCTTCAATCTTTCTTCATAAGGAAGATTTCTAATGCTATGTATTAATTTAGTCATCCTACGCTGAATGTTTTCTAACGAATTTATGTCCATTCTGTAGTATGGAGACCAGAATTGAGCTGCATAATCTAGGTGAGGCCTTACTAATGATGTATAAAGCTGCAGTATGACCTCTGGACTTCTGTTGCTTACACTTCTTGATATAAATCCCAGTAATCTATTTGCCTTATTACGTACGCTTAGGCATTGCTGTCTTGGTTTAAGGTTGCTGCTTACCATAACCCCCAAGTCCTTTTCGCAATCTGCATGGCTAAGTTCTACATTATTTAACTTATAAGTGCTAGGGTTATGGACACTCCCGAGCTTCAGAACCTTGCATTTATCTACATTGAACTGCATCTGCCACTTTTCTGACCAAGAGTAGAGTTTGTCTAAATCCTCCTAAAGTTCCCTAACATCTACGTTTGAATCAATTATCCTACCTATCTTCGTGTCATCGGCGAATTTGCTCATATCACTAGCAATTCCTTCATCAAGATCATTGATATATATTATAAACAACAACGGGCCCAAGACTGATCCCTGTGGAACGCCACTTGTTACTGATCCCCACTCGGATTTAACCCCATTTATGGACACTCTCTGCTTCCTGTCTGTGAGCCATGACTCGATCCACGAGAGCACCCTTCCCCCAATACCATGAGCTGCTACTTTCTTCAACAGTCTTTGGTGTGGAACTCTATCAAATGCCTTACTAAAATCTAAGTAAACAATATCAAATTCTTTATCGTGGTCAACAGCCTCAAAAGCTTTACTGAAGAAAGTTAATAAATTAGTTATACAAGACGTGTACTTAGCTCTGTGAAGACCTGTTTGTGTGCTCTCTGTGAATCTGAACCAGGATGCCCTCTCTTGAGCAGCTTTACCAGCAGCTGAGAGAAGAACTCAGAGTTGCTAAACTGGAGATACGGCGATTAACGGAGAACAAGAGGATTCGTAGTAATCCTCCTGTTGTGAGTCCACAGGTTAAGAGGGGAGCTTGGTCAGTGGCCGGGCAACATGGAACCAAGATGAAGATCAAGAAAACGGTTGGAGAGGCGGAAACAACGAGAAACCAGAAGACTACCGTGGAAACTTCCAACTCATTCTCGGTGCTACCTGACGAATGTGAGTGTTCTGCTGGGAATGCCACAACGAGCACCAAAGAAGCATTGGCAGACGTGAGTAAGACATCCCTAGAAACCCCAACGAAGACCATCGAGAACGTCTTGACGAATTCTACAAGTGGTGTAATGCTACCTGGCGAATGTGAGTCGACTACTCGGAGCATCACGACGGACGACGCAAAGGAAGGTAAAAACATTGTTGTTGTTGGGGATAGCCAGATTAGGTACATGGATAGGGCATTCTGTTTGAAGGATAGGAGTAGGAGGCAGAGAGTGTGTTTTCCTGGGGCTGGGATGAAGGATATTGTTAGCCGTCTGGATGACATCATGAGAGGTAATGGGAGCAATCCTATTATCTGTCTCAGTGCTGGAGGCAAGGATGTTAGCAGACGTAGGAGTGAGAACCTGATTAGCAGGTATAGGTCAGCAATAGAGATAATTAGGAGGAAGGGTGGGAAACCTGTCATATGTGGCATTTTGCCAAGGAGAGGAGTTGGAAATGAATGGTTGTCCAGAGCAATTGGTGTCAATTGCTGGCTGGACAAATACTGTAAGGAAAATGCGGTAACATTCATTGACAACTGGGACCTCTTCTATGGCAGAAATGACATGTATGCCAGGGATGGGGTTCACTTATCTAGGTGTGGGGTGGGAGCACTGGCCAACGCAGTGGAGGGAGCTGTTAGGTCTTTAAACTAGGAATAGTTAGTGGTATGGGTTTTGGCGGGAAAACTGTGAAGTCGCAGGGTAGTAACATGAGTACTAGGAGAACTAGTAATAGGCAAAATGAGGTGGATATTGGAAAGCCAGTGGCACTAATTGACAAGGACAGTAATAAGTTTAGTGGAATAACAGAAAGGAGCAGGAAGGGTAAAGAGAGTGGAGGGTCATTAAAAATTTATTACACAAATAGTCGCAGTGCTAGGAATAAGATGGACGAGTTGAGACTAGTTGCTAGTGCAGGTAACATAGATGTATTTGCCATTACTGAGACGTGGTTTAATTCAAAAAGTCGGGACATGCCTGCAGAATGTCACATTCAGGGTTTTAAATTGTTCCAAGTAGATAGAAGTATCGGGAAGGGGGGTGGGGTGGCATTGTATGTCCGAGATCGCTTGAACTGTTGCATAAAAACGGGTATTAAGTCTGAAGTAACACATACAGAGTCTGTTTGGATAGAATTTTCAGAGGGGCATGAAAAATTAATTTTAGGTGTGATATACCGTCCCCCAAATTTAGATAGGGACCAGGGGAGACTACTATGGGAGGAAATTGTTAGGGCCACAAGGCACGATAATGTAGTAATTCTAGGAGACTTTAACTTTAGTCATATTGATTGGAATTTCTTGACTGGGAATTTAGAATCATACGATTTCTTAGAAGTAGTTCAGGATTGTTTTTTGAAGCAGTTTGTGACAGAACCTACAAGGGGAAATAACCTGCTTGACTTAGTTCTGGCAAACAATGAATCCCTTGTTAATAATTTAGAAGTTTCAGAGGAACTGGGTGCTAGCGACCACAAATCAATTACATTTAGAATTGAATGGAAGTATGATAGTAGGGATAACTCAGTAACAGTCCCAGATTTTCGCTTAGCAGATTACGATGGGCTTAGAGAACACTTATCATCTGTTGACTGGGGTAACGAAGAGAGCTATCAATATGACAGTTTTCTGAACACAATACATGCTGCTCAAAGAACGTTTATCCCTTATAAGGAAATTAGATCAAATAGAAATGACCCAAAATGGATGAATAATAGGCTGAAATATCTACTAGGGCATAAGAAAGGAATTTATAGGCGTATCAAAAGAGGCGAGGGTCATCTTATGAATCAGTATATTGACATTAAGAGGGACATTAAAAAGGGGATAAGAAAAGCTAAAAGGGACTATGAAATTAAAGTTGCTAGGGATTCTAAAACTAACCCAAAAAGTTTTTTCCAGGTATATAGAACAAAAGTCAGAGATAAGATAGGTCCCCTTAAAAATAACTATGGGCATCTTACTGACAAAGAGAATGAAATGTGCTCGATTTTAAATAATTATTTTCTCTCGGTTTTTACACAGGAAGACACTAATAATATTCCGGTAATTAATTTTTATAGTGGATCAGAAGAAGATAAATTATGTAACATCACAGTCACTAGTGAAATGGTTGTGAAGCAGATAGACCGACTGAAGCAAAATAAGTCACCGGGTCCTGATGAGGTTTTTTCAAGGGTTCTTAAGGAATGCAAAATGGAAGTCTGTGAACCATTAACTAATATTTTTAATTTATCTCTTCAAACAGGTGTAGTGTCTGATATGTGGAAGATGGCTAATGTAATTCCTATTTTTAAAACAGGGGACAAGTCGTTACCGTCAAATTACCGCCCAATAAGCCTGACCTCAATTGTAGGCAAGTTGCTAGAGTCAATTATAGCTGAGGTTATAAGAAGCCATCTCGATAAGCATAGCTTGATTAATGATACTCAGCATGGATTCTCAAGAGGCCGGTCTTGTATAACTAATTTATTAACTTTCTTCAGTAAAGCTTTTGAGGCTGTTGACCACGATAAAGAATTTGATATTGTTTACTTAGATTTTAGTAAGGCATTTGATAGAGTTCCGCACCAAAGACTGTTGAAGAAAGTAGCAGCTCATGGCGTTGGGGGAAGGGTGCTCTCGTGGATCGAGTCATGGCTCACAGACAGGAAGCAGAGAGTGTCCATAAATGGGGTTAAATCCGAGTGGGGATCAGTAACAAGTGGCGTTCCACAGGGATCAGTCTTGGGCCCGTTGTTGTTTATAATATATATCAATGATCTTGATGAAGGAATTGCTAGTGATATGAGCAAATTCGCCGATGACACGAAGATAGGTAGGATAATTGATTCAAACGTAGATGTTAGGGAACTTCAGGAGGATTTAGACAAACTCTACTCTTGGTCAGAAAAGTGGCAGATGCAGTTCAATGTAGATAAATGCAAGGTTCTGAAGCTCGGGAGTGTCCATAACCCTAGCACTTATAAGTTAAATAATGTAGAACTTAGCCATACAGATTGCGAAAAGGACTTGGGGGTTATGGTAAGCAGCAACCTTAAACCAAGACAGCAATGCCTAAGCGTACGTAATAAGGCAAATAGATTACTGGGATTTATATCAAGAAGTGTAAGCAACAGAAGTCCAGAGGTCATACTGCAGCTTTATACATCATTAGTAAGGCCTCACCTAGATTATGCAGCTCAATTCTGGTCTCCATACTACAGAATGGACATAAATTCCTTAGAAAACATTCAGCGTAGGATGACTAAATTAATACATAGCATTAGAAATCTTCCTTATGAAGAAAGATTGAAGACTCTTAAGTTACATTCACTTGTTAGACGAAGAATGAGGGGAGACCTGATCGAAGTGTATAAGTGGAAGATAGGTATTAATAAAGGGGATATTAACAAGGTCTTGAGGATATCTCTCCAAGAGAGAACCCGCAGTAATGGATTTAAATTAGATAAGTTTAGATTTAGAAAGGACATAGGAAAGTATTGGTTTGGAAATAGGGTAGTTGATGAGTGGAACAGTCTACCTAGTTGGGTTATTGAGGCTAGGACTTTGGGTAGTTTCAAATTTAGGTTGGATAAGTACATGAGTGGGAGGGGTTGGATTTGAGAGGGACTTGCACATCGGAGCTTGTTTCTTGGGTGGCATTGAAAATTGGGTTGGTCAAATGTTTGTTAGTGGGATGAATTGTAAAGGACCTGCCTAGTATGGGCCAACAGGCCTGCTGCAGTGTTCCTCCTTTCTTATGTTCTTATGTTCTTAAGACCGGCCTCTTGTGAATCCATGCTGAGTATCATTAATCAAGCTATGCTTATCGAGATGGCTTCTTATAACCTCAGCTATAATTGACTCTAGCAACTTGCCTACAATTGAGGTCAGGCTTATTGGGCGGTAATTTGACGGTAGCGACTTGTCCCCTGTTTAAAAATAGGAATTACATTAGCCATCTTCCACATATCAGACACTACACCTGTTTGAAGTGATAAATTAAAAATATTAGTTAATGGTTCACAGACTTCCATTTTGCATTCCTTAAGAACCCTTGAAAAAACCTCATCAGGACCCGGTGACTTATTTTGCTTCAGTCGGTCTATCTGCTTCACAACCATTTCACTAGTGACTGTGATGTTGTAATAAAGTTGGTAGAATTACCGACAATATGTAAAGTAAAAGGACACAAGTGCAACTAATGTGACATTTATTGTAGCAACGTTTCGCTCTCCAGGAGCTTTATCAAGCCATTACAAACAATACATGGACACATAGGGTATATAAAGGCTCAGAGTGAGGTGAAAACTAGTGAGGTACCATTTCGATGTTCACTAGTGGTAGTAGTAGTAGTAGTAGTGGTAGTGACAAGAGCAATTAATTCGTACATGAGTAAAAGGATATAAAAGCTATTACTTGGGTAACATAAAAATAGGTTGGACAAATATAAACTGGAATGAGGCAGGTTGTTTCAGTGTTCACTCTCTGTGCTTTGTGTAGTATAACAGGAGAGACTATGTGATGGCAGGGTTTACTTTTTTCAGGAGGATTCTTGCTAAGACTTCGGAGATGGTGAAGCTGCCGTTGTTTTGTTTAATTGTATTCGAAACAGCGATCAGTGCTGATTCAAGGCACTTGATTGTGCGGAAATTAGTTTCTTTTATCACTAATTGGGCGTCTCTGAATTTCATAAGATGATTGGTGGAATTTCGGTGTTGTACACAGGCGTTGTTTAAGTTGTCGTTCCTACATGCGTATATGTGTTCATTGAGGCGGGTGTCGAGGTTTCTGGCTGTTTCACCTACGTAGATCTTGTCACAGCCTCCACAGGGTATAGTGTAAACTCCTGCATTGACTGGTTCGTGGTGCTTGGGTTTTGTCCTGGTTAGATCCTTTATTGAAGTGGTAGAAGCGATGGCGACTCTGGTGTTAGCTTGTGAAAGTACTTTTGAGACGTTTAGTGCAACCTGGCTGTTGGGAAGAATTATAACTTTGTTGGGAGCGGTGTTGATGCGTGGAGAATTGATGATCTGAAGAGCTCTTTTCTTGCAGTCTTTGATGAAAAAAGAAGGAAATTGTAACTCAGTGAATGTTTGGTGAATGTAAGTACATTCCTCGTCAAGAAACTCAGGACTACAAATTCGGTATGCTCTTAGGAAAAACCCGATGATGATGCCTCTTTTGGTCTTGGTATCTTGACTGGAATAGAAGTGTGTGAGATCATTTTTATTGGTGTGTTTCCGATAAACTTGAAATCTTAGGTTGTTGTCTACTTTGTGAATGAGGACGTCGAGGAAAGGTAGCTTGTCATTGGACTCTTCTTCCCGGAGATTTTGTTGACTTGATTGAACTCTGTGTTAACTTCAACTGTTTTTCCTTCAATAACAAGCTCTACAAACAAACCTACGGCATGGGAATGGGGTCCCCAATAAGTGCCGTCCTAGCCAACTTATACATGGAACACCTAGAGTCTGAACACTTCGCCAACATCATCCCTTCAAGCGTCACTTGGTTACGTTACGTGGACGATGTCCTCGTAATAACTCCAAAACGTTTTGATGTACGGGATCTTCAGGCAAGGCTCAACGCAGTTGAACCAGCGATTCAGTTTACACTAGAAGAAGAGTCCAATGACAAGCTACCTTTCCTCGACGTCCTCATTCACAAAGTAGACAACAACCTAAGATTTCAAGTTCATCGGAAACCCACCAATAAAAATGATCTCACACACTTCTATTCCAGTCAAGATACCAAGACCAAAAGAGGCATCATCATCGGGTTTTTCCTAAGAGCATACCGAATTTGTAGTCCTGAGTTTCTTGACGAGGAATGTACTTACATTCACCAAACATTCACTGAGTTACAATTTCCTTCTTTTTTCATCAAAGACTGCAAGAAAAGAGCTCTTCAGATCATCAATTCTCCACGCATCAACACCGCTCCCAACAAAGTTATAATTCTTCCCAACAGCCAGGTTGCACTAAACGTCTCAAAAGTACTTTCACAAGCTAACACCAGAGTCGCCATCGCTTCTACCACTTCAATAAAGGATCTAACCAGGACAAAACCCAAGCACCACGAACCAGTCAATGCAGGAGTTTACACTATACCCTGTGGAGGCTGTGACAAGATCTACGTAGGTGAAACAGCAAGAAACCTCGACACCCGCCTCAATGAACACATATACGCATGTAGGAACGACAACTTAAACAACGCCTGTGTACAACACCGAAATTCCACCAATCATCTTATGAAATTCAGAGACGCCCACTTAGTGATAAAAGAAACTAATTTCCGCACACGCAAGTGCCTTGAATCAGCACTGATCGCTGTTTCGAATACAATTAAACAAAACAACGGCAGCTTCACCATCTCCGAAGTCTTAGCAAGAATCCTCCTGAAAAAAGTAAACCCTGCCATCACATAGTCTCTCCTGTTATACTACACAAAGCACAGAGAGTGAACACTGAAACAACCTGCCTCATTCCAGTTTATATTTGTCCAACCTATTTTTATGTTACCCAAGTAATAGCTTTTATATCCTTTTACTCATGTACGAATTAATTGCTTTTGTCACTACCACTACTACTACTACTACTATCACTAGTGAACATCGGAATGGTACCTCACTAGTATTCACCTCACTCTGAGCCTTTATATACCCTCTGTGTCCATGTATTGTTTGTAATGGCTTGATAAATCTCCTGGAGAGCGAAACGTTGCTACAATAAATGTCACATTAGTTGCACTTGTGTCCTTTTACTTTACAGACTGTGATGTTACATAATTTATCTTCTGATCCACTATAAAAATTAATTACCGGAATATTATTAGTGTCTTCCTGTGTAAAAACCGAGAGAAAATAATTATTTAAAATCGAGCACATTTCATTCTCTTTGTCAGTAAGATGCCCATAGTTATTTTTAAGGGGACCTATCTTATCTCTGACTTTTGTTCTATATACCTGGAAAAAACTTTTTGGGTTAGTTTTAGAATCCCTAGCAACTTTAATTTCATAGTCCCTTTTAGCTTTTCTTATCCCCTTTTTAATGTCCCTCTTAATGTCAATATACTGATTCATAAGATGACCCTCGCCTCTTTTGATACGCCTATAAATTCCTTTCTTATGCCCTAGTAGATATTTCAGCCTATTATTCATCCATTTTGGGTCATTTCTATTTGATCTAATTTCCTTATAAGGGATAAACGTTCTTTGAGCAGCATGTATTGTGTTCAGAAAACTGTCATATTGATAGCTCTCTTCGTTACCCCAGTCAACAGATGATAAGTGTTCTCTAAGCCCATCGTAATCTGCTAAGCGAAAATCTGGGACTGTTACTGAGTTATCCCTACTATCATACTTCCATTCAATTCTAAATGTAATTGATTTGTGGTCACTAGCACCCAGTTCCTCTGAAACTTCTAAATTATTAACAAGGGATTCATTGTTTGCCAGAACTAAGTCAAGCAGGTTATTTCCCCTTGTAGGTTCTGTCACAAACTGCTTCAAAAAACAATCCTGAACTACTTCTAAGAAATCGTATGATTCTAAATTCCCAGTCAAGAAATTCCAATCAATATGACTAAAGTTAAAGTCTCCTAGAATTACTACATTATCGTGCCTTGTGGCCCTAACAATTTCCTCCCATAGTAGTCTCCCTTGGTCCCTATCTAAATTTGGGGGACGGTATATCACACCTAAAATTAATTTTTCATGCCCCTCTGAAAATTCTATCCAAACAGACTCTGTATGTGTTACTTCAGACTTAATACCCGTTTTTATGCAACAGTTCAAGCGATCTCGGACATACAATGCCACCCCACCCCCCTTCCCGATACTTCTATCTACTTGGAACAATTTAAAACCCTGAATGTGACATTCTGCAGGCATGTCCCGACTTTTTGAATTAAACCACGTCTCAGTAATGGCAAATACATCTATGTTACCTGCACTAGCAACTAGTCTCAACTCGTCCATCTTATTCCTAGCACTGAGACTATTTGTGTAATAAATTTTTAATGACCCTCTACTCTCTTTACCCTTCCTGCTCCTTTCTGTTATTCCACTAAACTTATTACTGTCCTTGTTTTGCCTATTACTAGTTCTCCTAGTACTCATGTTACTACCCTGCGACTTCACAGTTTTCCCGCCAAAACCCATACCACTAACTATTCCTAGTTTAAAGACCTAACAGCTCCCTCCACTGCGTTGGCCAGTGCTCCCACCCCACACCTAGATAAGTGAACCTCATCCCTGGCATACATGTCATTTCTGCCATAGAAGAGGTCCCAGTTGTCAATGAATGTTACCGCATTTTCCTTACAGTACTTGTCCAGCCAGCAATTGACACCAATTGCTCTGGACAACCATTCATTTCCAACTCCTCTCCTTGGCAAAATGCCACATATGACAGGTTTCCCACCCTTCCTCCTAATGCATTTATCCAACCTAAATTTGAAGCTACCCAAGGATTTAGCCTCAATAATCCAACTAGGCAGACTGTTTCACTCGTAAACTACCCTATTTCCAAACCAATACTTTCCTATGTTCTTTCTAAATGTCAACTTGTGTAATTCAAATCCATTACGGCGGGTTCTCTCCTGGAGAGACATCCTCAAGACCTTATTAATGTCCCCTTTGGGTATTAACCCATCTTCCACTTATACACTTCGATCATGTCTCCCCTCATTCTTCATCTAACAAGTGAATGTAATTTAAGGATGTTCAATCTCTCTTCATAAGGAAGACTTCTAATGCTATGAATTAATTTAGTCATTCTACACTGAACGTTTTCTAACGAATTTCTGTCCATTCTGTAATACGGAGACCAGAACTGAGCTGCATAATTTAGGTGAGGCCTTACTAATGATGTATGAAGCTGTAATATAACCGCTGAACTTCTGTTGCTTACACTTCTTGAAATAAATCCCAGTAATCTGCTTGCCTTATTACGTACCCTTAGGCATTCTGTCTTGGTTTTCGGTTACTGCTCACAATAACCCCCAAGTCTTTTCGTAATCTGTATGGTTAAGTTCTACATTATTTAACTTATAAGTACTAGGGTTGTGGACACTCACGAGCTTCAGAACTTTCCATTTATCTACATTGAACTGCATCTGCCATTTTTCTGACCAGGTATTTAGTTTGTTAGGTAAGACACATATGCAACAGTTAGATACCTAACTGTTGCATATGTGTCTTACCTAACAATCTGTCGGTATTTTATACCATTTTAATGTTCAGGTATTTAGTTTGTCTAAAACCTCCTGAAGTTCCCTAACATCTACGTTTGAATCAATTATCCTACCTATCTTTGTGTCATCGGTGAAGTTGCTTATTTCACTAGTAATTCCCTCATCAAGATCAAATGTATTATAAACAACAACGGGTCCAAGACTGATCCCTATGAAAGGCCACTTGTTACAGATCCCCACTCGGATTTATCCCCATTTATGGACACTTTCTGCTTCCTGTCTGTGAGCCATGACTCGATCCATGAGAGCACTTTTCCCTGAAAGCCATGAACTGCCACTTTCTTTAACAGTCTTTGGTGCAGAACTCTATCAAAAACCTTACTAAAATGTAAGTAAATAATATAAAATTCTTTGTAGATGAATGGTTCAGAGAACCGACATGTTGATAAATTAGACACATGTGCAACTCTTGGGTATCTTTATTGAGGAAACGTTTCGCCACACAGTGGCTTCATCAGTCCATACATAGGAGAAACTTGAAGAACAGGAGGAGAATGAGGTAATCAGTCCCTCAACCTTGAGTCGATGTGTTCAGTCCATCAATCTTGAGTAGAATACGGCAGATGAGCAGAGAAGCAGCTTATAAACCGTACGGCAGGAGAGGTGCAGCAGTCATAGGTAGTGTCACATTTGTTCAATGTGGAAGTAGGTTGTGCCCTACTTCCACATTGAACAAATGTGACACTACCTATGACTGCTACACCTCTCCTGCCATACGGTTTATAAGCTGCTTCTCTGCTCATCTGCCGTATTCTACTCAAGATTGATGGACTGAACACATCGACTCAAGGTTGAGGGACTGATTACCTCATTCTCCTCCTGTTCTTCAAGTTTCTCCTATGCATGGACTGATGAAGCCACTGTGTGGCGAAACGTTTCCTCAATAAAGATACCCAAGAGTTGCACATGTGTCTAATTTATCATAAAATTCTTTATCGTGGTCAACAGCCTCAAAAGCTTTACTGAAGAAAGTTAATAAATTAATAAAACAAGAACGGCCTCTCGTGAATCCATGGTGAGTATCATTAATCAGGTTATGCTTATCCAGATGGCTTCTTATAATCTCTGCTATAACTGAATCTAGCAATTTGCTTATAATTGAGGTCAGGCTTATTTGGCGGTAATTTGACGGTAGCGACTTATCCCCTGATTAAAAATGGGAATTACATTAGCCATCTTCCACATATCAGACACTACACCTGTTTGAAGAGATAAATTAAAAATATTAGTTAATGATTCACAGAGTTCCATTTTACATTCCTTAAGAACCCTTGAAAAAAGCTCATCAGGTCCCGGCGACTTATTTTGCTTCAGTCGATCTATTTGTTTCCTAACCATTTCACTAGTGACTGTGATGTCTTCAGGCCCACTATTAAAATTAATTACTGGGATATTGTTAGAGTCATCCTGTGTAACACCCGAGAGAAAATAATTATTTAAAATCGAGCACATTTCATTCTCTTTGTCAGTAAGATGCCCATAGTTATTTTTAAATGGACCTATCTTATCTCTAACTTTTGTTCTAAACTTCTGGAAAAAACTTTTTGGGTTAGTTTTCGAATCACTTGCAATTTTAATTTCATAGTCAAGTTTAGCTTTTCTTATCCCCTTTTTAACGTCCCTTTTAATGTCAATATACTGATTCATAAGATGACCCTTACCTCTTTTGATACGCCTATAAATTCCTTTCTTAAGCCATAAAATATATTTGAGCCTATTATTCATCCATTTTGGATCATTTCTGTTTGATCTAATTTTTTATACGGTATAAATGTTCTTTGAGCAGCATGTATAGTGTTCAGAAAACTGTCATATTGATAGCTCTCTTCGTTACCCCAGTCAAAAGATGATAAGTGTTCTCTAAGCCCATCGTAATCTGCTCAGCGAAAATCTTGGACTTTTACTGAGTTATCGCTACTATCGTACTTCCATTCAATGCTAAATGTAATTGATTTGAGATCGTTAGCACCAAGTTCCTCTGAAATTTCTAAATTATTAACAATGGATTAATTGTTTGCCAGAACTAAGTCAAGCAGGTTATCTCCCCTTGTAGGTTCTGTCACAAACTGCTTCAAAAAACAATCCGGAACTACTTCTAAGTAGTCGTATGATTCTAAATTCCCAGGCAAGAAATTCCAATCAATATGACTAAAGTTAAAGTCTCCTAGAATTACTACATTATCGTGCCTTGTTGCCTCAGCAATTTCCTCCCATAGTAGTCTCCCTTGGTCCCTATCTAAGTTTGGGGGGCGGTATATTACACCTAAAATAAATTTTTACATGCCCCTATGAAAATTCTATCCAAACAGACTCTGTATGTGTTACTTCACACTTAATACCCGTTTTTATGCAACAGTTCAAGCGATCTCGGACATACAATGCCACCACACCCCCCTTTTCGATACTTCTATTTACTTGGAACAATTTAAAACCCTGAATGTAACATTCCCAAGGCATTTCCCGACTTTTTTAATTAAACCAAGTCTCAGTTATGGCAAATACATCAATGTTACCTGCACTAGTAACTAATCTCAACTCGTCGATCCTATTCCTAGCACTACGGCTATTAGCATAATATACATTGAAAGCCCCACTTTCTCTTTACCCTTCCTGCTCATTTCTGATGTTCTACTAAACCTATTACTGTCCTTATCACCCAGTGTCACTAGCTTTTCAATATCTACCTCGTTCTGCTTATTACTAGTTCCCCTAGAACTCGTAATATTACTACACTGGGGCTTCACTGTTTTCCCGCCAAAACCCATACCACTAACTATTCCTAGTTTAAAGTCCTAACAGCTCCCACCACTGCAGTTGCCAGTGCCTTCACCCCAGACCTAGAAAAGTGAACCCCATCCATTGCATACATATCATTTCTGTCAGGGAAGAGGTCCCAGTTGTCAATAAATGTTACCGCATTTTCCTTACAGTATTTGTCCAGCCAGCAATTGACACCAATTGGCCTGGACAGCCATTAATTTCCAACTCCTCTCCTTGGCAAATATCACATATGACATGGTTCCCACCCTTCCTCCTAATTATTTCTATTGCTGACCTATACCTGTTAATCAGGTCCTCACTCCTATGTCTGCCAACATCGTTGCCTCCAGCACTGAGACAGATAATAGGATTGCTCCCATTCTCTCTCATGATGCCATCCAGATGGCTAACAATATCCTCCATCCCAGCCCAAGGAAAGCAAACCCTCTGTCTCCTTCTCCTGTCCTTCAAAGAGAAGGCCCTATTCATGTACCTAACTTGGCTATCCCCAACAACAACAATATTCTTACCCCTCCTTGGTGTCGATCGTCGTGACGTTCCCAGTAGTCGACTCAAATTCGTAGGGAAGCACAGAGAATGCATTAGATGTTTCCACAACAGTTTCCACAGCAGTTTCTTTCTTCTTCATCGTTTCTACCTTTCCATTCGTCTTCTTGATCGTCAACTTCGTTCCCTGCTGGAGGGCATCTTGGTTCAGTCCGTAGAGAGCAAACTCGACACGTCCTCACTGAGCTAAGTACAGGTCACTGCTGAGCTAAGTACAGGTCACCACTGAGCTAAGTACAGGTCACCTCTAAGCTAAGTACAGGTCTGCACTCAAGCTAAGTACAGGTCACCACGAGATGCCGTTCATGTCTAACTAATTTATTAACTTTCTTCAGTAAACCTTTTGAGGCTGTTGATCACGATAAAGAATTTGATATTATTTACTTAGATTTTAGTAAGGCTTTTGATAGAGTTCTGCACCAAAGACTGTTAAAGAAATTGGCAGCTCATGGCACTGAGGGAAAAGTGCTCTCATCGATTGAGTCATGGCTCAAGACAGGAAGCAGAGTGTTCATAAATGGGCTTTAATCCGAGTTGGGATCTGTAACAAGTGGCGTTCCACAGAGATCAGTCTTGGTCCCGTTGTTGTTTATATTATATGCCAATGATCTTGATGAGGGAATTACTAGTGAAATGAGCAAATTAGCCGAAGACACAAAGATAGGTAGGAAAATTGATTAAAACGTAGATATCAGGGAACTTCAGGAGGATTTAGACAAACTCAATAACTGGTCAGAAAAGTGGCAGATGCAGTTCAGTGTAGATATATGCAAGGTGCTAAAGCTCGGGAGAGTCCACAACCCTAGCACTTATAAGTTAAATAATGTAGAACTTAGCCACACAGATTGCAAAAGAGACTTGGGGGTTATGGTGAGCAGCAACCTTAAACCAAGACAGCAATGCCTAAGTGCACGTAATAAGGCAAATAGATTACTGGAATTTACATCAAGAAGCGTAAGCAACAGAAGTTCAGAGGTTATATTACAGCTTTATACATCATTGGTGGTGACCTGTACTTAGTGGTGACCTGTACTTAGCTCAGTGAGGATGTGTCGAGTGTGCTCTCTACGGACTGAACCAAGATGCCTTCCATCGAGCAACTTTACCAACAGATTAAGGAAGAATTGAGGTTGGCGAAGATGGAGATTCGGCGATTAACCGACGAAAACAAGAGGATTCGTAGTAGTCCTCCGGTTTTGAGTCCTCAGGTCAAGAAGGGAAACTGGTTAGTGGCTGGACAGCATGGAATGAAGTTGACGATCAAGAAGACGAATGGAAAGGTAGAAACGATGAAGAAGAAAGAGACTGCCGTGGAAACTGTTGTGGAAACATCTAATGCATTCTCCGTGCTGCCCGACGAATGTGAGTCGACTACTGGGAACTTCACGACGAACGACACCAAGGACGGTAAGAATATTGTTGTTGTTGGGGATAGCCAAGTTAGGTACATGGATAGGGCCTTCTGCTTAAAGGGCAGAAGTAGGAGACAGAGGGTTTGCTTTCTTAGGGCTGGGATGGAGGATATTGTTAGCTGTCTGGATGACATCATGAGAGGTAATGGGAGCAATCCTATTATCTGTCTCAGTGCTGGAGGCAACGATGTTGGCAGACATAGGAGTGAGGACATGATTAGCAGGTATAGGTCAGCAATAGAAATAATTAGGAGGAAAGGTGGTAACTCTGTCATATGTGGTATTTTGCCAAGGAGAGGTGTTGGAAGTGAATGGTTGTCCAGGCCAATTGGTGTCAATTGCTGGCTGGACAAATACTGTAAGGAAAATGCGGTAACATTTATTGACAACTTGGACCTCTTCTATGGCAGAAATAACATGTATGCCAGAGATGGGGTTCACTTATCTAGATCTGGGGTGGGGGCACTGGCAACTGCAGAGGAGGGAGCTGTTAGGACTTTAAACTAGGAATAGTTAGTGGTATGGGCTTTGGCGGGAAAACAGTGAAGTCCCAGTGTAGTAATATTACGAGTTCTAGGGGAACTAGTAATAAGCAGAACGAGGTAGATATTGAAAAGCCAATGACACTAGGTGATAAGGACAGTAATATTTTTAGTAGAAAAACGAAAATGAACACGAAGGGTAAAGAGAAAGTGGGTCTTTCAATGTATATTATGCTAATAGCTGTAGTGCTAGGAATAGGATCGACGAGTTGAGATTAGTTACTAGTGCAGGTAACATAGATGTATTTGCCATTACTGAGACGTGGTTTAATTCAAAAAGTCGGGACATGCCTGCAGAATGTCACATTCAGGGTTTTAAATTGTTCCAAGTAGATAGAAGTATCGGGAAGGTGGGTGTGGTGGCATTGTATGTCCGAGATCGCTTGAACTGTTGCATAAAAACGGGTATTAAGTGTGAAGTAACACATACAGAGTCTGTTGGATAGAATTTTCAGAGGGGCATGGAAAATTGATTTAAGGTGTGATATACCGTCCCTAGGCATTATCGTGCCACAAGGCACGATAATGTAGTAATTCTAGGAGACTTTAACTTTAGTCATATTGATTGGAATTTCTTGACTGGGAATTTAGAATCATACGACTTCTTAGAAGTAGTTCAGGATTGTTTTCTGAAGCAGTTTGTGACAGAACCTACAAGGGGAGATAACCTGCTTGACTTAGTTATGGCAAACAATTAATCCATTGTTAATAATTTAGAAATTTCAGAGGAACTTGGCAAAAGTGACCACAAATAAATTACATTAACATTGAGTATGAGTATGATATTAGGGACAACTCAGTAACAGTCGCAGATTTTCGCTTAGCAGATTACGATGGGCTTAGAGAACACTTATCTGCTGTTGACTGGGGTAACGAAGAGATCTATCAATATGACAGTTTTCTGAACACTATACATGCTGCCCAGAGAACATTTATCCCGTTTAAAGAAATTAGATCGAATAGAAATGACCCAAAATGGATGAATAATAGGCTCAAATATCTTTTAGGGCAGAAAAAAGGAATTTATAGGCGTATCAAAAGAGGCGAGGGTCATCTTATGAATCAGTATATTGACATTAAGAGGGACGTTAAAAAGTGGATAAGGAAAGCTAAACTGGACTATGAAATTAAAGTTGCTAGGGAATCGAAAACTAACCCAAAAAGTTTTTTCCAGGTTTATAGAACAAAGCTTAGAGATAATGCAGGTCCCGTTAAAGATAGCTCTGGGCATCTTACTGACGAGGAGAATGAAATGTGCTCTATTCTTAATAATTATTTTCTTTCAGTTTTCACTCAGGAGGACACTAACAATATCCTAGTAATAAATTTTTATGGTGGGCCTGAAGACGGAAAATTATATAATATCATAATCACTAGCAAAATGGTTATCAAACAGATAGACCAACTTAAGCAAAATAAATCGCTGGGCCCTGATGAACTTTTTTCTAGGGTTCTTAATGAGTGTAAAATGGAACTTTGTGAACCATTGACTAATATTTTTAATATTTATCTTCAAACAGGTGCAGTGTCTGATATGTGGAAGATGGCTAATGTAATTCCTATTTTTAAAACAGGGGACAAGTCGTTGCCCTCAAATTACCGCCAAATAAGCCTAACCTCAATTGTAGGCAAATTACTATAGTCAATTATAGCTGATAATATAAGATGCCATGTGGATAAGCATAGCTTGATTAATGATACTCAGGATGGATTCACGATGGGCCGTTCCTGCGTAACAAATTTATTAACGTTCTTCAGTAAAGCTTTTGAGGCCGTTGATCATGATAAAGAATTCGATATTGTTTATTTAGATTTTAGTAAGGCTTTTGATAGAGTTCCGCACCAGAGACTGTTAAAAAAAGTGGCAGCTCATGGCATTGGGGGAAATGTGCTGTCATGTATGGAGTCATTGCTCACAAATAGGAAACAGAGAGAATGCTTAAATGGGGTTAAATCCGAGTGGGGATCTGTAACATGTGGCGTACCAGAGGGATCAGTCTTAGGCCCGATGTTGTTTATAATATATATCAATGACCTTGATAAGGGCATTACTAGTGATATGAGCAAATTCGCCGATGACACAAAGAAAGGTAGGATAATTGATTCAAACGTAGATGTTAGGGAACTTCAAAAGGATTTAGACAAATTGAATTCTTGGTCAGAAAAATGGCAGATGCAGTTCAATGTAGATAAATGCAAGGTTCTGAAGCTCGGGAGTGTCCATAACCCTAGCACTTATAAGTTAAATGATGAAGAACTTAGCCATACAGATTGCGAAAAGGACTTGGGGGTTACGGTGAGCAGAAACCTTAAGGCAAGACAGCAATGCCTATGCGTACGTAATAAGGCAAATAGATTATTGGGATTTATATCAAGAAGTGTAAGCAACAGAAGTCCAGAGGTCATACTGCAGCTTTATACATCATTAGTAAGGCCTCACCTAGATTATGCAGCTCAGTTCTGGTCTCCATATTACAGAATGGACATAAATTCGTTAGAAAACATTCAGCGTAGAAAGACTAAATTAATACATAGCATTAGAAATCTTCCTTATGAAGAGAGATTGAAGACTCTTAAATTACATTCACTTGTTAGACGAGGAATGAGGGGAGACCTGATCGAAGTGTATAAGTGGAGAGATGGGTATTAATAAAGGGGACATTACTAAGGTGTTGAGGATATCTCTCCAAGAGAGAACCTGCAGTAATGGATTTAAATTAGATAAGTTTAGATTTAGAAAGGACATAGGAAAGTATTGGTTTGGAAATAGGGTAGTTGATGAGTGGAACAGTCTACCTAGTTGGGTTATTGAGGCTAAAACCTTGGGTAGTTTCAAATTTAGGTTGTATAAATGCATGAGTGAGAGGGGTTGGATTTGAGTGGTACTTGCATATGGGTGGATAGAGTTATCAAAGCTTGTTTCTTGGGTAGTTTTGAAAATTTGGTTGGGTAAATGTTTTGTCAGTGTGATGGATTGTAAAGAACCTGACTAGTATGGGCCAACAGGCCTGCTGCAGTGTTCCTCCTTTCTTATGTTTCTTATGTTTTTTAAGTAGGTCGTGCCCAAGGGTTAGGCAGGCGAAGAATTCCCACGTATTAATATCCCAAGAAGTTGCAGTGTCTGACAGGATTGTAGATGAATGGTTCAGAGAACCGACACGTTGATAAATTAGACACATGTGCAAATTCTCCACACATATGCTATTCAAGATTGATGGACTGACCATATCGACTCAAGGTTGAGGGACTGATTACCTCATTCTCCTCCTGTTCTTCACGTTTCTCCTTTATGTGGACTGATGAAGCCACTGTGTGGCGGAACGATTCCTCAGTAAAGATACCCAAGAGTTGCACATGTGTGTGATTTATCATGAGCTGAGCGCACTACCGACCGTGCTACATGACACCCCATAGATATTACCATAGGACTACGATTAGTAATAATGCAAAATATATGTTTCAGGTATGAGCACTTACCTGCCTCAGGTACCTGATGTCTGTACCACCACATAATATTTGCTTCTCTAGATTTACACCCCTGAAAAGGAAGACTTATATCAGTCATTAAGTAAAGTTTACTGTCCATGCAAATCTGCCAATCACTATATCTCTTATGCCTTAGGTAACGTTAGGTAGAATTTATCGTGAAACAGGACAAGTGTTTCCTGACGCTGGTCTCAGTCATATGAGGAACCGATGGAAATAAACGGTATAAGAACATAAGAGAGATTTTGGGAGATGTTAAGTGAATGTATAGGAGCCTTTGAACCAAGTGAGAGAGTAATTGTGGTAGGGGATCTGAATGCTAAAGTAGGAGAAACTTTTAGAGAGGGTGTGGTAGGTAAGTTTGGGGTGCCAGGTGTAAATGATAATGGGAGCCCTTTGATTGAACTTTGTATAGAAAGGGGTTTAGTTATAGGTAATACATATTTTAAGAAAAAGAGGATAAATAAGTATACAAGATATGATGTAGGGCGAAATGACAGTAGTTTGTTGAATTATGTATTGGTAGATAAAAGACTGTTGAGTAGACTTCAGGATGTACATGTTTATAGAGGGGCCACAGATATATCAGATCACTTTCTAGTTGTAGCTACACTGAGAGTAAAAGGTAGATGGGATACAAGGAGAATAGAAGCATCAGGGAAGAGAGAGGTGAGGGTTTATAAACTAAAAGAGGAGACAGTTAGGGTAAGATATAAACAGCTATTGGAGGATAGATGGGCTAATGAGAGCATAGGCAATGGGGTCGAAGAGGTATGGGGTAGGTTTAAAAATGTAGTGTTAGAGTGTTCAGCAGAAGTTTGTGGTTACAGGAAAGTGGGTGCAGGAGGGAAGAGGAGCGATTGGTGGAATGATGATGTAAAGAGAGTAGTAAGGGAGAAAAAGTTAGCATATGAGAAGTTTTTACAAAGTAGAAGTGATGCAAGGAGGGAAGAGTATATGGAGAAAAAGAGAGAGGTTAAGAGAGTGGTGAAGCAATGTAAAAAGAGAGCAAATGAGAGAGTGGGTGAGATGTTATCAACAAATTTTGTTGAAAATAAGAAAAAGTTTTGGAGTGAGATTAACAAGTTAAGAAAGCCTAGAGAACAAATGGATTTGTCAGTTAAAAATAGGAGAGGAGAGTTATTAAATGGAGAGTTAGAGGTATTGGGAAGATGGAGGGAATATTTTGAGGAATTGTTAAATGTTGATGAAGATAGGGAAGCTGTGATTTCGTGTATAGGGCAAGGAGGAATAACATCTTGTAGGAGTGAGGAAGAGCCAGTTGTGAGTGTGGGGGAAGTTCGTGAGGCAGTAGGTAAAATGAAAGGGGGTAAGGCAGCCGGGATTGATGGGATAAAGATAGAAATGTTAAAAGCAGGTGGGGATATAGTTTTGGAGTGGTTGGTGCAATTATTTAATAAATGTATGGAAGAGGGTAAGGTACCTAGGGATTGGCAGAGAGCATGCATAGTTCCTTTGTATAAAGGCAAAGGGGATAAAAGAGAGTGCAAAAATTATAGGGGGATAAGTCTGTTGAGTGTACCTGGTAAAGTGTATGGTAGAGTTATAATTGTAAAGTAAAAGGACACAAGTGCAACTAATGTGACATTTATTGTGGCAACGTTTCGCTCTCCAGGAGCTTTATCAAGCCATTACAAACAATACATGGACACAGAGGGTATATAAAGGCTCAGAGTGAGGTGAATACTAGTGAGGTACCATTCCGATGTTCACTAGTGATAGTAGTAGTAGTAGTAGTGGTAGTGACAAAAACAATTAATTCGTACATGAGTAAAAGGATATAAAAGCTATTACTTGGGTAACATAAAAATAGGTTGGACAAATATAAACTGGAATGAGGCAGGTTGTTTCAGTGTTCACTCTCTGTGCTTTGTGTAGTATAACAGGAGAGACTATGTGATGGCAGGGTTTACTGTTTTCAGGAGGATTCTTGCTAAGACTTCGGAGATGGTGAAGCTGCCGTTGTTTTGTTTAATTGTATTCGAAACAGCGATCAGTGCTGATTCAAGGCATTTGCGTGTGCGGAAATTAGTTTCTTTTATCACTAATTGGGCGTCTCTGAATTTCATAAGATGATTGGTGGAATTTCGGTGTTGTACACAGGCGTTGTTTAAGTTGTCGTTCCTACATGCGTATATGTGTTCATTGAGGCGGGTGTCGAGGTTTCTTGCTGTTTCACCTACGTAGATCTTGTCACAGCCTCCACAGGGTATAGTGTAAACTCCTGCATTGACTGGTTCGTGGTGCTTGGGTTTTGTCCTGGTTAGATCCTTTATTGAAGTGGTAGAAGCGATGGCGACTCTGGTGTTAGCTTGTGAAAGTACTTTTGAGACGTTTAGTGCAACCTGGCTGTTGGGAAGAATTATAACTTTGTTAGGAGCGGTGTTGATGCGTGGAGAATTGATGATCTGAAGAGCTCTTTTCTTGCAGTCTTTGATGAAAAAAGAAGGAAATTGTAACTCAGTGAATGTTTGGTGAATGTAAGTACATTCCTCGTCAAGAAACTCAGGACTACAAATTCGGTATGCTCTTAGGAAAAACCCGATGATGATGCCTCTTTTGGTCTTGGTATCTTGACTGGAATAGAAGTGTGTGAGATCATTTTTATTGGTGTGTTTCCGATAAACTTGAAATCTTAGGTTGTTGTCTACTTTGTGAATGAGGACGTCGAGGAAAGGTAGCTTGTCATTGGACTCTTCTTCTAATGTAAACTGAATCGCTGGTTCAACTGCGTTGAGCCTTGCCTGAAGATCCCGTACATCAAAACGTTTTGGAGTTATTACGAGGACATCGTCCACGTAACGTAACCAAGTGACGCTTGAAGGGATGATGTTGGCGAAGTGTTCGGACTCTAGGTGTTCCATGTATAAGTTGGCTAGGACGGCACTTATTGGGGACCCCATTCCCATGCCGTAGGTTTGTTTGTAGAGCTTGTTATTGAAGGAAAAACAGTTGAAGTTAACACAGAGTTCAATCAAGTCAACAAAATCTCCGGGAGGTAAAGGAAGATTAAGGTCCTGGTTGACTTTACGTCGTAGAACCTCGATGGCTTTTTTGGTAGGTACTTTTGTGAAGAGGGAAGTCACATCCAAACTGCTTAGTTTCTTGTTACGGATGGAGAGGTTGCGGATGCGGTTGAGAAGGTCGCCTGAGTGTTTAAGATGAGCGGGGCTGATGGTACCCAGAAGGCAGGAAAGATGTTTGGCAAGAACTCCGGCTAGTTTGTGTGGAGCACTGCCTATTCCTGACGTGATTGGTCTGAGAGGAATATTGTGTTTATGGGTCTTGGGTAAACCATACATGTGTGCTGGTTTAGGGTTGCTTGGTAACAAGTACAGAAGTTTCTTCCCTTCTCTAGTGCGTTTGAGTATTTGTCTGCTTTTGTATAGAAAGTCTTTGGTGAGCGTCTCCCACTGTTGAGTGCTGATAGGTTCGTATGTAGATTGATCATTCAAAAGGTCCATCATTTTAGTGTTGTAGTCACTGGTGTTGAGTATGACGACTCCACCTCCTTTGTCGGCGGTGGTGACGATAATGTTGGGGTCGTTGGCGAGGTCCTTAAGGGCAGTGATGTATCTTCTAGGAAGATTAGAAGAAGAAGGTTCACATAAAGCTGCAGTGAGAAGGCCCTGTATATAACCCTTCTGGAAGTTGCTGTCACTGTGTCTATGGTTCCTGGTAACAAGATTGAGTTGATAGTTAGGTTTGCGTATGTTGGTGGTAAATTTGAGTCCCAGACTCAGTGCTTGTTTCTCGTAGTCGGTTAAGGTGCGTGACGATAAGTTGTTTATCAGGGATTCGCGTCCCATTTCCTTCCACCGACTGTTAGTGCAGAGGTACTGAAGTTTGCGATTGAGTTTGATCTTCTGTTGGAGGTTAGCTGTGGTGACTGTGCTGAGAATATGCTCAGCAGTGTGTTGGTCAATCTGAAGATTGGCCCTCATATTCCTTGCAGTTTCAAAGGTTTCCTTAGCGATGTTAGAAAGTTCTTCGGCACATTCAGTTAAGTAAGCTTGGGTAGCTGGAGAGAAGGGGTGCTTGGAGTTGGAGAGTTGTGCAGGAGTAGACTTAGGGATCACCTTCTCTGCCAGGCAATCTTGTAGGAAGTTGTGTCTGTTGCGATAGCTGTGAGCACGAAGAAGGGTGTCCAAATAACGTCTGCATGAAATGTCCATTATGTTGCGGTGTCCGACAGATTGTAATAAAGTTGGTAGAATTACCGACAATATGTAAAGTAAAAGGACACAAGTGCAACTAATGTGACATTTATTGTGGCAACGTTTCGCTCTCCAGGAGCTTTATCAAGCCATTACAAACAATACATGGACACAGAGGGTATATAAAGGCTCAGAGTGAGGTGAATACTAGTGAGGTACCATTCCGATGTTCACTAGTGATAGTAGTAGTAGTAGTAGTGGTAGTGACAAAAACAATTAATTCGTACATGAGTAAAAGGATATAAAAGCTATTACTTGGGTAACATAAAAATAGGTTGGACAAATATAAACTGGAATGAGGCAGGTTGTTTCAGTGTTCACTCTCTGTGCTTTGTGTAGTATAACAGGAGAGACTATGTGATGGCAGGGTTTACTGTTTTCAGGAGGATTCTTGCTAAGACTTCGGAGATGGTGAAGCTGCCGTTTCTTGACGAGGAATGTACTTACATTCACCAAACATTCACTGAGTTACAATTTCCTTCTTTTTTCATCAAAGACTGCAAGAAAAGAGCTCTTCAGATCATCAATTCTCCACGCATCAACACCGCTCCCAACAAAGTTATAATTCTTCCCAACAGCCAGGTTGCACTAAACGTCTCAAAAGTACTTTCACAAGCTAACACCAGAGTCGCCATCGCTTCTACCACTTCAATAAAGGATCTAACCAGGACAAAACCCAAGCACCACGAACCAGTCAATGCAGGAGTTTACACTATACCCTGTGGAGGCTGTGACAAGATCTACGTAGGTGAAACAGCAAGAAACCTCGACACCCGCCTCAATGAACACATATACGCATGTAGGAACGACAACTTAAACAACGCCTGTGTACAACACCGAAATTCCACCAATCATCTTATGAAATTCAGAGACGCCCAATTAGTGATAAAAGAAACTAATTTCCGCACACGCAAATGCCTTGAATCAGCACTGATCGCTGTTTCGAATACAATTAAACAAAACAACGGCAGCTTCACCATCTCCGAAGTCTTAGCAAGAATCCTCCTGAAAACAGTAAACCCTGCCATCACATAGTCTCTCCTGTTATACTACACAAAGCACAGAGAGTGAACACTGAAACAACACGCACCTTAACCGACTACGAGAAACAAGCACTGAGTCTGGGACTCAAATTTACCACCAACATACGCAAACCTAACTATCAACTCAATCTTGTTACCAGGAACCATAGACACAGTGACAGCAACTTCCAGAAGGGTTATATACAGGGCCTTCTCACTGCAGCTTTATGTGAACCTTCTTCTTCTAATCTTCCTAGATGATACATCACTGCCCTTAAGGACCTCGCCAATGACCCCAACATTATCGTCACCACCGCCGACAAAGGAGGTGGAGTCGTCATACTCAACACCAGTGACTACAACACTAAAATGATGGACCTTTTGAATGATCAATCTACATACGAACCTATCAGCACTCAACAGTGGGAGACGCTCACCAAAGACTTTCTATACAAAAGCAGACAAATACTCAAACGCACTAGAGAAGGGAAGAAACTTCTGTACTTGTTACCAAGCAACCCTAAACCAGCACACATGTATGGTTTACCCAAGACCCATAAACACAATATTCCTCTCAGACCAATCACGTCAGGAATAGGCAGTGCTCCACACAAACTAGCCGGAGTTCTTGCCAAACATCTTTCCTGCCTTCTGGGTACCATCAGCCCCGCTCATCTTAAACACTCAGGCGACCTTCTCAACCGCATCCGTAACCTCTCCATCCGTAACAAGAAACTAAGCAGTTTGGATGTGACTTCCCTCTTCACAAAAGTACCTACCAAAAAAGCCATCGAGGTTCTACGACGTAAAGTCAACCAGGACCTTAATCTTCCTTTACCTCCCGGAGATTTTGTTGACTTGATTGAACTCTGTGTTAACTTCAACTGTTTTTCCTTCAATAACAAGCTCTACAAACAAACCTACGGCATGGGAATGGGGTCCCCAATAAGTGCCGTCCTAGCCAACTTATACATGGAACACCTAGAGTCCGAACACTTCGCCAACATCATCCCTTCAAGCGTCACTTGGTTACGTTACGTGGACGATGTCCTCGTAATAACTCCAAAACGTTTTGATGTACGGGATCTTCAGGCAAGGCTCAACGCAGTTGAACCAGCGATTCAGTTTACACTAGAAGAAGAGTCCAATGACAAGCTACCTTTCCTCGACGTCCTCATTCACAAAGTAGACAACAACCTAAGATTTCAAGTTTATCGGAAACCCACCAATAAAAATGATCTCACACACTTCTATTCCAGTCAAGATACCAAGACCAAAAGAGGCATCATCATCGGGTTTTTCCTAAGAGCATACCGAATTTGTAGTCCTGAGTTTCTTGACGAGGAATGTACTTACATTCACCAAACATTCACTGAGTTACAATTTCCTTCTTTTTTCATCAAAGACTGCAAGAAAAGAGCTCTTCAGATCATCAATTCTCCACGCATCAACACCGCTCCCAACAAAGTTATAATTCTTCCCAACAGCCAGGTTGCACTAAACGTCTCAAAAGTACTTTCACAAGCTAACACCAGAGTCGCCATCGCTTCTACCACTTCAATAAAGGATCTAACCAGGACAAAACCCAAGCACCACGAACCAGTCAATGCAGGAGTTTACACTATACCCTGTGGAGGCTGTGACAAGATCTACGTAGGTGAAACAACAAGAAACCTCGACACCCGCCTCAATGAACACATATACGCATGTAGGAACGACAACTTAAACAACGCCTGTGTACAACACCGAAATTCCACCAATCATCTTATGAAATTCAGAGACGCCCAATTAGTGATAAAAGAAACTAATTTCCGCACACGCAAATGCCTTGAATCAGCACTGATCGCTGTTTCGAATACAATTAAACAAAACAACGGCAGCTTCACCATCTCCGAAGTCTTAGCAAGAATCCTCCTGAAAACAGTAAACCCTGCCATCACATAGTCTCTCCTGTTATACTACACAAAGCACAGAGAGTGAACACTGAAACAACCTGCCTCATTCCAGTTTATATTTGTCCAACCTATTTTTATGTTACCCAAGTAATAGCTTTTATATCCTTTTACTCATGTACGAATTAATTGTTTTTGTCACTACCACTACTACTACTACTACTATCACTAGTGAACATCGGAATGGTACCTCACTAGTATTCACCTCACTCTGAGCCTTTATATACCCTCTGTGTCCATGTATTGTTTGTAATGGCTTGATAAAGCTCCTGGAGAGCGAAACGTTGCCACAATAAATGTCACATTAGTTGCACTTGTGTCCTTTTACTTTACATATTGTCGGTAATTCTACCAACTTTATTACAGAGTTATAATTGAAAGAATTAAGAGTAAGACGGAGAATAGGATAGCAGATGAACAAGAAGGCTTTAGGAAAGGTAGGGGGTGTGTGGACCAGGTGTTTACAGTGAAACATATAAGTGAACAGTATTTAGATAAGGCTAAAGAGGTCTTTGTGGCATTTATGGATTTGGAAAAGGCGTATGACAGGGTGGATAGGGGGGCAATGTGGCAGATGTTGCAAGTGTATGGTGTAGGAGGTAGGTTACTGAAAGCAGTGAAGAGTTTTTACGAGGATAGTGAGGCTCAAGTTAGAGTATGTAGGAAAGAGGGAAATTTTTTCCCAGTAAAAGTAGGCCTTAGACAAGGATGTGTGATGTCACCGTGGTTGTTTAATATATTTATAGATGGGGCTGTAAGAGAAGTAAATGTGAGGGTCTTGGCAAGAGGCGTGGAGTTAAAAGATAAAGAATCACACACAAAGTGGGAGTTGTCACAGCTGCTCTTTGCTGATGACACTGTGCTCTTGGGAGATTCTGAAGAGAAGCTGCAGAGATTGGTGGATGAATTTGGTAGGGTGTGCAAAAGAAGAAAATTAAAGGTGAATTCAGGAAAGAGTAAGGTTATGAGGATAACAAAAAGATTAGGTGATGAAAGATTGAATATCAGATTGGAGGGAGAGAGTATGGAGGAGGTGAACGTATTCAGATATTTGGGAGTGGACGTGTCAGCGGATGGGTCTATGAAAGATGAGGTGAATCATAGAATTGATGAGGGAAAAAGAGTGAGTGGTGCACTTAGGAGTCTGTGGAGACAAAGAACTTTGTCCTTGGAGGCAAAGAGGGGAATGTATGAGAGTATAGTTTTACCAACGCTCTTATATGGGTGTGAAGCGTGGGTGATGAATGTTGCAGCGAGGAGAAGGCTGGAGGCAGTGGAGATGTCATGTCTGAGGGCAATGTGTGGTGTGAATATAATGCAGAGAATTCGTAGTTTGGAAGTTAGGAGGAGGTGCGGGATTACCAAAACTGTTGTCCAGAGGGCTGAGGAAGGGTTGTTGAGGTGGTTCGGACATGTAGAGAGAATGGAGCGAAACAGAATGACTTCAAGAGTGTATCAGTCTGTAGTGGAAGGAAGGCGGGGTAGGGGTCGGCCTAGGAAGGGTTGGAGGGAGGGGGTAAAGGAGGTTTTGTGTGCGAGGGGCTTGGACTTCCAGCAGGCATGCGTGAGCGTGTTTGATAGGAGTGAATGGAGACAAATGGTTTTTAATACTTGACGTGCTGTTGGAGTGTGAGCAAAGCAACATTTATGAAGGGATTCAGGGAAACCGGCAGGCCGGACTTGAGTCCTGGAGATGGGAAGTACAGTGCCTGCACTCTGAAGGAGGGGTGTTAATGTTGCAGTTTAAAAACTGTAGTGTAAAGCACCCTTCTGGCAAGACAGTGATGGAGTGAATGATGGTGAAAGTTTTTCTTTTTCGGGCCACCCTGCCTTGGTGGGAATCGGCCAGTGTGATAATAAAAAAAAAAAAATAAGAACATAAGAACATAAGAAAGGGACATTAAAAAGGGGATAAGAAAAGCTAAGCGGGACTGTGAAATTAAAGCTGCTAGGGATTCGAAAACTAACCCAGAAAGTTTTTTTTCCAGGTATATAGAACAAAAGTCAGAGATAAGATAGGTCCCCTTAAAAATAACTATGGGCATCTTACTGACAAAGAGAATGAAATGTGCTCAATTTTAAATAATTATTTCCTCTCGATTTTTACACAAGAAGACACTAACAATATTCCAGAAATTAATATTTATAGTGGGCTAGAAGAAGATAAATTATGTAACATCACAGTCACTAGTGAAATAATCATGAAACAAATAGACAGACTAAAGCAAAATAAGTCGCCGGGTTCTGATGAGCTTTTTTCAAGGGTTCTTAAGGAATGCAAAATGGAACTTTGTGAACCATTGACTAATATTTTTAATTTATCTCTTCAAACAAGTGTAGTGTCTGATATGTGGAAGATGGCTAATGTAATTCCTATTTTTAAAACAGGGGACAAGTCGTTACCGTCAAATTACCGCCCAATAAGCCTGACCTCAATTGTAGGCAAATTACTAGAGTCAATTATAGCTGAGATTATAAGAAGCCATCTCGATAAGCATAGCTTGATTAATGATACTCAGCATGGATTCACAAGAGGCCGGTCTTGTCTAACTAATTAATTAACTTTCTTCAGTAAAGCTTTTGAGGCTGTTGACTACGATAAAGGTGTTTGATTTTTACATACTGGTGTTTACAAGCTTGAGAGAAACATTGTTACATACTGGTGTTTACAAGATTGAGAGAAAGATTGTTACATATTGGTTTTTACAAGCGTGAGAGAAGGATTGATAGGTATTGGTGTTTACGAGCTTGAGAGAAAGATTGTTACATACTGGTGTTTACAAGCTTGAGAGAAAGATTGTTACATATTGGTGTTTACAAGCTTGAGAAAAAGATTGTTACATACCGGGGTTTTCAAGCTTGTGAGAAAGATTGTTACATACCGGTGTTTACATGCTTGAGAATAAAGATTGTTACATACTGGTGTTTTCAAGCTTTTGAGAAAGATTGTTACATACTAGTGTTTACAAGCTTGTGAGAAAGATTGTTACATACTGGTGTTTACAAGCTTGAGAGAAAGATTGTTACATACTGGTGTTTACAAGCTTGAGAGAAAGATTGTTACATACTGGTGTTTACAAGCTTGAGAGAAAGATTGTTACATACTGGTGTTTACAAGCTTGAGAGAAAGATTGTTACATACTGGTGTTTACAAGCTTGAGAGAAAGATTGTTACATACTGGTGTTTACAAGCTTGAGAGAAAGATTGTTACATACTGGTGTTTACAAGCTTGAGAGAAAGATTGTTACATACTGGTGTTTACAAGCTTGAGAGAAAGATTGTTACATACTGGTGTTTACAAGCTTGAGAGAAAGATTGTTACATACTGGTGTTTACAAGCTTGAGAGAAAGATTGTTACATACTGGTGTTTACAAGCTTGAGAGAAAGATTGTTACATACTGGTGTTTACAAGCTTGAGAGAAAGATTGTTACATACTGGTGTTTACAAGCTTGAGAGAAAGATTGTTACATACTGGTGTTTACAAGCTTGAGAGAAAGATTGTTACATACTGGTGTTTACAAGCTTGAGAGAAAGATTGTTACATACTGGTGTTTACAAGCTTGAGAGAAAGATTGTTACATACTGGTGTTTACAAGCTTGAGAGAAAGATTGTTACATACTGGTGTTTACAAGCTTGAGAGAAAGATTGTTACATACTGGTGTTTACAAGCTTGAGAGAAAGATTGTTACATACTGGTGTTTACAAGCTTGAGAGAAAGATTGTTACATACTGGTGTTTACAAGCTTGAGAGAAAGATTGTTACATACTGGTGTTTACAAGCTTGAGAGAAAGATTGTTACATACTGGTGTTTACAAGCTTGAGAGAAAGATTGTTACATACTGGTGTTTACAAGCTTGAGAGAATGATTGTTACATACTGGTGTTTACAAGCTTGAAAGAAAGATTGTTACATACTGGTGTTTACAAGCTTGAGATAAAGATTGTTACATTCTGGTGTTTACAAGCATATAAGAAAGATTGTTGTGTGTTGGTGTTCACAAACAAGAGAGAAAGATTGTTACATACTTGAGTTTACAAGCTTGTGAGAAAGATTGTTAACTACTGGTGTTTACAAACTTGTGAGAAAGATTTTTACATACTGGTGTTTACAAGCTTGAGAGAAAGATTGTTGCGTACTGGTGTTTACAAGCTTGAGAGAAAGATTGTTACATACTGGTGTTTACAAGCTTGAGAGAAAGATTATTATATACTGGTGTTTACTTGAGAGAAAGATTGCTGGTGTTTACAAGAGAGAAAGATTGTTACATACTGGTGTTTACAAGCTTGAGAGAAAGATTGTTACATACTGGTGTTTACAAGCTTGAGAGAAAGATTGTTACATACTGGTGTTTACAAGCTTGAGAGAAAGATTGTTACATACTGGTGTTTACAAGCTTGAGAGAAAGATTGTTACATACTGGTGTTTACAAGCTTGAGAGAAAGATTGTTACATACTGGTGTTTACAAGCTTGAGAGAAAGATTGTTACATACTGGTGTTTACAAGCTTGAGAGAAAGATTGTTACATACTGGTGTTTACAAGCTTGAGAGAAAGATTGTTACATACTGGTGTTTACAAGCTTGAGAGAAAGATTGTTACATACTGGTGTTTACAAGCTTGAGAGAAAGATTGTTACATACTGGTGTTTACAAGCTTGAGAGAAAGATTGTTACATACTGGTGTTTACAAGCTTGAGAGAAAGATTGTTACATACTGGTGTTTACAATTTTGAGATAAAGATTGTTTCACACTGGTGTTTACAAGGTTGAGAGAAAGATTGGTACTCACTGGTGTTTACAAGCTTGAGAGAAACATTGTTACATACTGGTGTTTACAAGCTTGAGAGAATGGTTGTTACACACTGGTGTTTGCAAGCTTGAGAGAAAGATTGTTACTTGTGAGCTTGAGAGAAAGATTGTTACTGGTGTCTACAAGCTTGAGGGAAAGACTGTTACATACTAGTGTCTACAAGCTTGAGAGAAAGATTGTTACATACTGGTGTTTACAAGCTTGAGAGAAAGATTGTTACATACTTGTGTCGACAAGCTTGAGAGAAAGACTGTTACATACTGGTGTCTGCAAGCTTGAGAGAAAGATTGTTACATACTGGTGTTTACAAGCTTGAGGGAAAGATTGTCACATACTGGTGTTTACAAGCTTGAGAGAAAGATTGTTACATACTGGTGTTTACAAGCTTGAGAGAAAGATTGTTACATACTGGTGTTTACAAGCTTGAGAGAAAGATTGTTACATACTGGTGTTTACAAGCTTGAGAGAAAGATTGTTACATACTGGTGTTTACAAGCTTGAGAGAAAGATTGTTACATACTGGTGTTTAGAAGCTTGAGAGAAAGATTGTTACATACTGATGTTTACAAGCTTGAGAGAATGATTGTTACATACTGGTGTTTACAAGCTTGAGAGAAAGATTGTTACATACTAGTGCTTACAAGCTTGAGAGAAAGATTGTTACATACTGGTGTTTTCAAGCTTGTGAGAAAGATTGTTTACAAGCTTGAGAGAATGATTGTTACATACTGGTGTTTACAAGCTTGAGAGAAAGATTGTTACATACTAGTGCTTACAAGCTTGAGAGAAAGATTGTTACATACTGGTGTTTACAAGCTTGAGAGAAAGATTGTTACATACTGGTGTTTACAAGCTTGAGAGAAAGATTGTTACATACCGGTGTTTACAAGCTTGAGAGGAAGATTGTTACATGCTGGTGTTTACAAGGTTGAGAGAAAGATTGTTACATACTGGTGTTTACAAAAGAAAGATTGTTACATACTGGTGTTTACAAGCATGCTGGTGTTTACAAGCTTAAGAGAAAACATATTGTGTTTACAAGCTTGAGAGAAAGATTGTTACATACTGGTGTTTACAAGCTTGAGAGAAAGATTGTTACATACTGGTGTTTACAAGCTTGAGAGAAAGATTGTTACATACTGGTGTTTACAAGCTGATTTGAGAGAAATTGATTGTTTACAATACTGGTGTTTACAAGCTTGAAAGATTGTTACATACTTGTGTTTACAAGCTTGAGAAAAAGATTTTTAAATTACAAGCTTCAGAGAAACTTTGGTGTTTACAAGCTAGAGAGAAAGATTGTTACATACTGGTGTTTGCAAGCTTGAGAGAAAGATTGTTTCATACTGGTGTTTACAAGCTTGAGAGAAAGATTGTTACTTAATGGTGTTCATAAGCTTGAGAGAAAGATTGGTTTTTACAAGCGTGAGAGAAGGATTGATAGGTATTGGTGTTTACGAGCTTGAGAGAAAGATTGTTACATACTGGTGTTTACAAGCTTGAGAGAAAGATTGTTACATATTGGTGTTTACAAGCTTGAGAGAAAGATTGATTGTTACATACTGGTGTTTACAAGCTGAGAAAGATTGTTTACAAGCTTGTGAGAAAGATTGTTACATACTGGTGTTTACAAGCTTGAGAGAAAGATTGTTACATACTGGTGTTTACAAGCTTGAGAGAAAGATTGTTACATACTGGTGTTTACAAGCTTGAGAGAAAGATTGTTACATACTGGTGTTTACAAGTTTGTGAGAAAGATTGTTACATACTGGTGTAAACAAGCTTGAGAGAAAGATTGTTACATACTGGTGTTTACAAGCTTGAGAGAAAGATTATTATATACTGGTGTTTAGAAGTTTGAGAGAAAGATTGTTACATAATGGTGTTTACAAGCTTGAGAGAAAGATTGTTACATACTGGTGTTTACAAGCTTGAGAGAAAGATTGTTACATACTGGTGTTTACAAGCTTGAGAGAAAGATTGTTACATACTGGTGTTTACAAGCTTGAGAGAAAGATTGTTACATACTGGTGTTTACAAGCTTGAGAGAAAGATTGTTACATACTGGTGTTTACAAGCTTGAGAGAAAGATTGTTACATACTGGTGTTTACAAGCTTGAGAGAAAGATTGTTACATACTGGTGTTTACAAGCTTGAGAGAAAGATTGTTACATACTGGTGTTTACAAGCTTGAGAGAAAGATTGTTACATACTGGTGTTTACAAGCTTGAGAGAAAGATTGTTACATACTGGTGTTTACAAGCTTGAGAGAAAGATTGTTACATACTGGTGTTTACAAGCTTGAGAGAAAGATTGTTACATACTGGTGTTTACAAGCTTGAGAGAAAGATTGTTACATACTGGTGTTTACAAGCTTGAGAGAAAGATTGTTACATACTGGTGTTTACAAGCTTGAGAGAAAGATTGTTACATACTGGTGTTTACAAGCTTGAGAGAAAGATTGTTACATACTGGTGTTTACAAGCTTGAGAGAAAGATTGTTACATACTGGTGTTTACAAGCTTGAGAGAAAGATTGTTACATACTGGTGTTTACAAGCTTGAGAGAAAGATTGTTACATACTGGTGTTTACAAGCTTGAGAGAAAGATTGTTACATACTGGTGTTTACAAGCTTGAGAGAAAGATTGTTACATACTGGTGTTTACAAGCTTGAGAGAAAGATTGTTACATACTGGTGTTTACAAGCTTGAGAGAAAGATTGTTACATACTGGTGTTTACAAGCTTGAGAGAAAGATTGTTACATACTGGTGTTTACAAGCTTGAGAGAAAGATTGTTACATACTGGTGTTTACAAGCTTGAGAGAAAGATTGTTACATACTGGTGTTTACAAGCTTGAGAGAAAGATTGTTACATACTGGTGTTTACAAGCTTGAGAGAAAGATTGTTACATACTGGTGTTTACAAGCTTGAGAGAAAGATTGTTACATACTGGTGTTTACAAGCTTGAGAGAAAGATTGTTACATACTGGTGTTTACAAGCTTGAGAGAAAGATTGTTACATACTGGTGATTACAAGCTTGAGAAAAAGATTGTTAAATACTAGTGTTTACAAGCTTGAGAGAATGATTGTTACATACTGGTGTTTACAAGCTTGAGAGAAAGATTGTTACATACTGGTGTTTAGAAGTATTGAGAGAAAGATTGTTACATACTGGTGTTTACAAGCTTGAGTGAAAGATTAATACATATTGGTGTTTACAAGCTTTAGAGAAAGATTATTACATACTGGTGTTTACAAGCTTGAGATAAAGATTGTTACATACTGGTGTTTACAAGCTTGAGATAAAGATTGTTACATACTGGTGTTTACAAGCTTGAGAGAAAGATTGTTACATACTGGTGTTTACAAGCTTGAGAGAAAGATTGTTACATACTGGTGTTTACAAGCTTGAGAGAAAGATTGTTACATACTGGTGTTTACAAGCTTGAGAGAAAGATTGTTACATACAGGTGTTTACAAGCTTGAGAGAAAGACTGTTACATACTGGTGTTTACGAGCTTGAGAGAAACATTGTTACGTACTGGTGTTTACAAGCTTTAGAGAAAGATTGTTACATACTGGTGTTTGCAAGCTTGAGATAAAGATTGTTACATTCTGGTGTTTACAAGCATATGAGAAAGATTGTTACTGGTGTTTACAAGCTTGAGAGAAAATTGATTGTTTTACATTGTTACTGGTGTTTACAAGCTTGAGAGAAAGATTGTTAAATACTGGTGTTTACAAGCTTGAGAGAAAGATTGTTACATTCCGGTGTTTACAAGCTTGAGAGAAAGATTGTTACATACTGGTGTTTAGAAGCTTATGAGAAAGATTGTTACATACTGGTGTTTACAAGCTTGAGAGAAAGATTATTCCATACTGGTGTTTACAAGCTTGAGATAAAGATTGTTACATACTGGTGTTTGCAAGCTTGTGAGAAAGATTGTTACATACTGGTGTTCACAAGCTTGAGAGAAAGATTGATTGCTACATACTGGTGTTTACAAGCTTGAAAAAAAGATTGTTACATACTGGTGTATACAAGCTTGAGAGAAAATTTTGTTACATACTGGTGTCTACAAGCTTGAGGGAAAGACTGTTACATACTAGTGTCTACAAGCTTGAGAGAAAGATTGTTACATACTGGTGTTTACAAGCTTGAGAGAAAGATTGTTACATACAAGCTTGAGAGAAAGTGTTACATACACAAGCTTAAGAGAAAGATTGTTACATACTGGTGTTTACAAGCTTGAGAGAAAGATTGTTACATACTGGTGTTTACAAGCTTGAGAGAAAGATTGTTACATACTGGTGTTTACAAGCTTGAGAGAAAGATTGTTACATACTGGTGTTTACAAGCTTGAGAGAAAGATTGTTACATACTGGTGTTTACAAGCTTGTGAGAAAGATTGTTACATACTGGTGTTTACAAGCTTGTGAGAAAGATTGTTACATACTGGTGTTTACAAGCTTGTGAGAAAGATTGTTACATACTGGTGTTTACAAGCTTGAGAGAAAGATTGTTACATACTTGTGTTTACAAGCTTGAGAGAAAGATTGTTACATACTGGTGTTTACAAGCTTGAGAGAAAGATTGTTACATACATGTGTTTACAAGCTTGAGAGAAAGATTGTTACATACTGGCGTTTACAAGCTTGTGAGAAAGATTGTTAGGTACTGGTGTCTGCAAGACTTGAGAAAGATTGTTACATACTTGCATTTACAAGCTTGAGAGAAAGATTGTTACATACTGGTGTTTACAAGCTTGAGAGAAAGATTGTTACATACTGGTGTTTACAAGCTTGAGAGAAAGATTGTTACATACTGGTGTTTACAAGCTTGAGAGAAAGATTGTTACATACTGGTGTTTACAAGCTTTAGAGAAAGATTGTTACATACTGTTGTTTACAAGCTTGAGAGAAAGATTGTTACATACTGGTGTTTACAAGCTTGAGAGAAAGATTGTTACAGACTGGTGTTTACAAGCTTGAGAGAAAGATTGTTACATACTGGTGTTTACAAGCTTGAGAGAAAGATTGTTACATACTGGTGTTTACAAGCTTGAGAGAAAGATTGTTACATACTGGTGTTTACAAGCTTGAGAGAAAGATTGTTACATACTGGTGTTTACAAGCTTGAGAGAAAGCGTCCCACCAAGGATTTTTACCATCTTCTACGCAGGTCACTTGGTTCTGAAAAGTTAAATTGTTGTTATACAATTTATTCCAAATCACTTTTTTATTTTAGGCTGAGTTAGGTTAGATTAGGTTTTTCAGGGGACATGACAAGTGTTTTCTGATGCGGGTCTTAGTTATATGATGTTGCACAGCTGGAGCTTTAGGTTATCTGACTGAAGCCTTCCACTGGCTTACCAGTCCACCATTTTAAAAATTATGAGTATTATTTTTTTATGTGTTACCTGGATATTTCTCCAATTACTTAACTTATTAAGGCCAGATTAAAAAAAAATATGAAAAGATTTATGATTGCATTAAGTAATAATAGATATATATTGAACAATTTGTCTAATATTTCCCACTTCCAGACAATGATCACATTTACCATTATTTACGTCTCAGTTAGTCTTATATACAGTATTAAAATGTCTGAATCTTTAGGTATGTAAAAATGCAAATTGATGACAAATAAATATTTTTTGTGGTGCCATACAAGCCAAACAGGTGAGTTTGATCTATTTGACAAGACTGTTTTCTGTCAAATAGCCAGAGTGAAAATTTTTATCAGCTATAACTCTGCCAAATTTAATCTGAGCATAATGAAAAAAAATTAATTTATTACAAGTATTGTTATATAAATGAAATATGTATGAGAAGTTAGGTTAAAAAAATACATCAGTTTAAGTAAGCTTATGTGAGATTTTTAAGATAGTTCTGATCGAAAAATAAAAATCTTTAAATCGAGTTAATTCTTACATTTATAAGGTTCCATTCACATCTTCAGAAAATAGTTCAGCATCATGAACATCTTACAATATTATAATTCAGAGAAGAGAAACTACATGAATTACCTGTCCTTCTGAAGCTTGTGGAAGTTTATTTACAACAAACTCGTAAGTAACATCTTCTCCAGCAGATTTACAAAGACTTGTTATCTTCTCTTCAAATTTTGTCAAGTCTTGAGTGGGAGAGACACGAATATCAAAGCCAACGTTGAGTTCTGCTGGAACTACATTGTACTGAACACCTCCCTGAAAAATATTACTTATCATACTCACCTCAATCAATACAATTATGAAAGTATTAAAATATATCAGGGAACAGATGGGGTTTGAACTCATGGCAAGTGAAGCCTATAACATATAGACCGGTGTGTTAACCACTGGACCAGCTGGCTTTAATAAGATTCATATAACTGGTTATATTTCTGTACACCACAGGGAGGTTAGCATGGGCCTCCACTGTGACCACAAATGTAGGTTTTTACAGACAAATTCCACTGGCATGTGAGTTTTAATCTTCACTTGCCATGGATTCAAACCCCATCCGTTCCCTGATTTGTTATTACAATTTCGTGAGTATTAAAATATCCCTGACAATATATTATACATATGATCATAAAACACTATATAAATATATTAATAATTATAATATCTACAACAAATATTGTGTCTTTACTTGATAAGATAAATAAAAATATTGAGAGTCATTGTTTTTTCTGGTACATAAAAGTTTTCTGAGACGAAGTGAAACAAATTATCATGATGTGAACAAACATAAGTTAGAGAGACAAGGTAATATTAAGAGGAAGACTATCATAAATATATGGGGAACATTAACAGGTTTAGGTGCTTGTGTCTCGTGCCGCCGTGCCGTCGTGCCGTCGTGCCGCCGTGCCGTCGTGCCGCCGTGCCGCCGTGCCGCCGTGCCGCCGTGCCGCCGAGTTATTTCGTGTTTTTCACGGTCTCTTTAGCGTACTAGAACTTTAAACTGTGCCAGTGAACTTATAAGATACATCCCTCCAGCGCTTGGAACTTATCTAACAGATAATAATATCTACTGAGTGGAAAAAGGAGAATCAGTGTAGAATAACAAACATTACCAGACTCTCAGAGAGGAAGTTGAGGCCTAGAGTGACCGTCAGAATAATATTATTACAACTTTTATGTCAGAGGAAAGACAGTTTCCCTGATAATAGTATGTTATACATAGTGCTATAGTGTATACCACAGTGGTACCCTAGTGTTATACATAGTGCTATAGTGTATACAACAGTGGTACCCTAGTGTTATACATAGTGATATAGTGTATACCACAGTGGTACCCTAGTGTTATACATAGTGCTATAGTGTATACCACAGTGGTACCCTAGTGTTATACATAGTGCTATAGTGTATACCACAGTGGTACCCTAGTGTTACACATAGTGCTATAGTGTGTACCACAGTGGTACCCTAGTGTTATACATAGTGCTATAGTGTGTACCACAGTGGTACCCTAGTGTTATACATAGTGCTATAGTGTGTACCACAGTGGTACCCTAGTGTTATACATAGTGCTATAGTGTGTACCACAGTGGTACCCTAGTGTTATACATAGTGCTATAGTGTATACCACAGTGGTACCCTAGTGTTACACATAGTGCTATAGTGTGTACCACAGTGGTACCCTAGTGTTATACATAGTGCTATAGTGTATACCACAGTGGTACCCTAGTGTTATACATAGTGCTATAGTGTATACCACAGTGGTACCCTAGTGTTATACATAGTGCTATAGTGCATACCACAGTGGTACCCTAGTGTTATACATAGTGCTATAGTGTGTACCACAGTGGTACCCTAGTGCTATACATAGTGCTATTGTGTGTACCACAGTGGTACCCTAGTGTTATACATAGTGCTATAGTGTATACCACAGTGGTACCCTAGTGTTATACATAGTGCTATAGTGTGTACCACAGTGGCACCCTAGTGTTATACATAGTGCTATAGTGTATACCACAGTGGTACCCTAGTGTTATACATAGTGCTATAGTGTATACCACAGTGGTACCCTAGTGTTATACATAGTGTTATAGTGTGTACCACAGTGGTACCCTAGTGTTATACATAGTGCTATAGTGTATACCACAGTGGTACCCTAGTGTTATACATAGTGCTATAGTGTATACCACAGTGGTACCCTAGTGTTATACATAGTGCTATAGTGTATACCACAGTGGTACCCTAGTGTTATACATAGTGCTATAGTGTGTACCACAGTGGTACCCTAGTGTTATACATAGTGCTATAGTGTATACCACAGTGGTACCCTAGTGTTATACATAGTGCTATAGTGTATACCACAGTGGTACCCTAGTGTTATACATAGTGCTATAGTGTATACCACAGTGGTACCCTAGTGTTATACATAGTGCTATAGTGTATACCACAGTGGTACCCTAGTGTTATACATAGTGCTATAGTGTATACCACAGTGGTACCCTAGTGTTATACATAGTGCTATAGTGTATACCACAGTGGTACCCTAGTGTTATACATAATGCTATAGTGTATACCACAGTGGTACCCTAGTGTTATACATAGTGATATAGTGTATACCACAGTGGTACCCTAGTGTTATACATAGTGCTATAGTGTATACCACAGTGGTACCCTAGTGTTATACATAGTGCTATAGTGTATACCACAGTGGTACCCAAGTGTTATACATACTGCTATAGTGTATACCACAGTGGTACCCTAGTGTTATACATAGTGCTATAGTGTATACCACAGTGGTACCCTAGTGTTATACATAGTGATATAGTGTATACCACAGTGGTACCCTAGTAGTACACATAGTGCTATAGTGTATACCACAGTGGTACCCTAGTGTTATACATAGTGCTATAGTGTATACTACAGTGGTACCCTAGTGTTATACATAGTGCTATAGTGTATACCACAGTGGTACCCTAGTAGTATACATAATGCTATAGTGTATACCACAGTGGTACCCTAGTGTTATACATAGTGCTATAGTGTATACCACAGTGGTACCCTAGTAGTATACATAGTGCTATAGTGTATACCACAGTTGTACCCTAGTGTTATACATAGTGCTATAGTGTATACCACAGTGGTACCCTAGTGTTATACATAGTGCTATAGTGTATACCACAGTGGTACCCTAGTAGTATACATAGTGCTATAGTGTATACCACAGTTGTACCCTAGTGTTATACATAGTGCTATAGTGTATACCACAGTGGTACCCTAGTGTTATACATAGTGCTATAGTGTATACCACAGTGGTACCCTAGTGTATAAATAGTGCTATAGTGTATACCACAGTGGTACCCTAGTGTTATAAATAGTGCTATAGTGTATACCACAGTGGTACCCTAGTAGTATACATAGTGCTATAGTGTATACCACAGTTGTACCCTAGTGTTATACATAGTGCTATAGTGTATACCACAGTGGTACCCTAGTGTTATACATAGTGCTATAGTGTATACCACAGTGGTACCCTAGTGTTATACATAGTGCTATAGTGTGTACCACAGTGGTACCCTAGTAGTATAAGGATAATAAAGGATAAGGTGAAATTTAAAACTGAAGTGTTTAGGCCCAAAGAGATAGGTTCATGTTGTAAACAGTTGCCAGCAGTCATCAGAACCTGCCGCGTGGGTCTGCTATTGTACCTGACTTATAATTAGTGGTTCCAGGGAGTAAAACATTACTGTTGAAATACGAAGAGGTGCAAAATCTTGAGGAAATACGAAAGTGTACAGTTTTGTAGAAATATGATAAACAGTGTATAGCTGTTAGTACTGATTGTGATGGAGTGATGTAAACGGTGTGTGGTAAACCTGTACTTACCAGCAGTCGCTATATACACAACAAAAATTAATATTCCTCCAGTAATCTCCATATATTGAAGCCATCGGCGCCCAAACATGCAAGTTACACTTTCTGTATCAAACTGAACATATATTACTCTGTTTAATTTTTTTCCATTAGTCCTTTTCATGAGCTAGTCAAATGTTATTCAGTGAGCCTAACCCAGATCTGCCCGGATTCATCCAGCAACCAGATTCAAATGGATTCGTTGATAACAATGTATCCTCTGACTGGTCTCACTAACTGCGCACATGGTGCAAGTGCCAAGGGGTCCCTACCTAAAAAGTTCAAGTGTTTGGAGAGTAAAATTGATTTTTAAAAATTAATCAAAACAAAAATATATAATGAAATAAAATAAAATAAAAATAAATAAACCTAACCATAGATGGCAACACTCAACACACCTTTGTTTACATCAGAACAGCTGTGTTTTCCCGCTAATGGGTGAATATGGGAGATTCCTCTCCAATTTTCTGTAGTAATTACACGTTATCTAGACTTGTACTGTGACAAATTAACTGAAGTGTTGTTGATAGACATTGATGTGTATGGATAAATGTTTGTTTTCGCCTCTAAATATTAAGGGAGGTACCTGATAGGGTTACTTGACCAGTAAAGGCGCATGGACCAGTAAAGACGCATTTTTGGTAAAAATACTATAAAGAAAAACCTAAAAACGCAAACTGACTTCCGTTTGTAGGTTTTAAAAGCACTTTGTCCTGTCGTTAAGTCTTTATCATTTCAATAACAGTTCTCAATTGATTGATGTTCTACATCACTTCCGTCGCAAATGCTTAGTTTTCAAGTTGCGATGGAAGTGATGCAGAACATCAATTAATTTACTACATATTTCCCCAGAAACACATAAGCCACATCAGAAAATCGTTGGTTGGGTGAAACTGAAAATTGTCCCTGCATTCTTTAATTCTCATATCCTTATCTATGGTGGTAGGCCATATATCATGCAAAACATAATGATTAGTTTAGTTATGAAAATGGTAATATAAATACCATTGTACATTGTTCTTGGACTCAGCATGATTTCTGTTTAAGTAAATTGGAGATCAAGGAGGATGAATTAGTAAAATATTCGTAGCCCAAATCACTAACCTAATCTATGGTAAAAGTTCTGTATATGACTCCTTCTGGTAACGTTTTGAATTTTTAGATGCGCAGCCAGAGGAAAGGGGGCTACAAGGGCCATATCCTCCCAATTGACAGAAAAAAAAATTTAATAATAATTAAAAAATTAATAATAATTGATAATGAAAAATTTGTATTTGCATGATTAAAGACAGTGATACATCCTCATTATGGCATCTCGTGAACATGATGTTGGACGTTCTTATGCGACTGGGTCACAGAAAAGAAAGAAGAAAATTCAAAGAAAGAAGAAAATACTTTAGTCATATTGATTGGAATTTCTTGACTGGGAATTTAGAATCATACGACTTCTTAGAAGTAGTTCAGGATTGTTTTCTGAAGCAGTTTGTGACAGAACCTACAAGGGGTAATAACCTGCTTGACTTAGTTCTGGCAAACAATGAATCCCTTGTTAATAATTTAGAAGTTTCAGAAGAACTGGGTGCTAGCGACCACAAATCAATTACATTTAGAATTGAATGGAAGTATGATAGTAGGGATAACTCAGTAACAGTCCCAGATTTTCGCTTAGCAGATTACGATGGGCTTAGAGAACACTTATCATCTGTTGACTGGGGTAACGAAGAGAGCTATCAATATGACAGTTTTCTGAACACAGTACATGCTGCTCAAAGAACATTTATCCCTTATAAAGAAATTAGATCAAACAGAAATGACCCAAAATGGATGAATAATAGGCTGAAATATCTACTAGGGCATAAGAAAGGAATTTATAGGCGTATCAGAAGAGGCGAGGGTCATCTTATGAATCAGTATATTGACACTAAGAGGGACATTAAAAAGGGGATAAGAAAAGCTAAAAGGGACTATGAAATTAAAGTTGCTAGGGACTCTAAAACTAACCCAAAAAGTTTTTTCCAGGTATATAGAACAAAAGTCAGAGATAAGATAGGTCCCCTTAAAAATAACTATGGGCATCTTACTGACAAAGAGAATGAAATGTGCTCGATTTTAAATAATTATTTTCTCTCGGTTTTTACACAGGAAGACACTAGTAGTGTTCCGGTAATCAATTTTTATAGTGGGCCAGAAGAAGATAAATTATGTAACATCATAGTCACTAGTGAAATGGTTGTGAAGCAGATAGACCGACTGAAGCAAAATAAGTCACCGGGTCCTGATGAGGTTTTTTCAAGGGTTCTAAAGGAATGCAAAATGGAAGTCTGTGAACCATTAACTAATATTTTTAATTTATCTCTTCAAACAGGTGTAGTGTCTGATATGTGGAAGATGGCTAATGTAATTCCTATTTTTAAAACAGGGGACAAGTCGTTACCGTCAAATTACCGCCCAATAAGCCTGACCTCAATTGTAGGCAAATTACTAGAGTCAATTATAGCTCAAATTATAAGAAGCCATCTCGATAAGCATAGCTTGATTAATGATACTCAGCATGGATTCACAAGAGGCCGGTCTTGTCTAACTAATTTATTAACTTTTTTCAGTAAAGCTTTTGAGGCTGTTGACCACGATAAAGAATTTGATATTATTTACTTAGATTTTAGTAAGGCATTTGATAGAGTTCCGCACCAAAGACTGTTGAAGAAAGTAGCAGCTCATGGCATTGGGGGAAGAGTGCTCTCGTGGATCGAATCATGGCTCACAGACAGGAAGCAGAGAGTGTCCATAAATGGGGTTAAATCCGAGTGGGGATCAGTAACAAGTGGCGTTCCACAGGGATCAGTCTTGGGCCCGTTGTTGTTTATAATATATATCAATGATCTTGATGAAGGAATTACTAGTGATATGAGCAAATTCGCCGATGACACGAAGATAGGTAGGATAATTGATTCAAACGTAGATGTTAGGGAACTTCAGGAGGATTTAGACAAACTCTACTCTTGGTCAGAAAAGTGGCAGATGCAGTTCAATGTAGATAAATGCAAGGTTCTGAAGCTCGGAAGTGTCCATAACCCTAGCACTTATAAGTTAAATAATGTAGAACTTAGCCATACAGATTGCGAAAAGGACTTGGGGGTTATGGTAAGCAGCAACCTTAAACCAAGACAGCAATGCCTAAGCGTACGTAATAAGGCAAATAGATTACTGGGATTTATATCAAGAAGTGTAAGCAACAGAAGTCCAGAGGTCATACTGCAGCTTTATACATCATTAGTAAGGCCTCACCTAGATTATGCAGCTCAATTCTGGTCTCCATATTACAGAATGGACATAAATTCGTTAGAAAACATTCAGCGTAGGATGACTAAATTAATACATAGCATTAGAAATCTTCCTTATGAAGAAAGATTGAAGACTCTTAAGTTACATTCACTTGTTAGACGAAGAATGAGGGGAGACCTGATCGAAGTGTATAAGTGGAAGATAGGTATTAATAAAGGGGATATTAACAAGGTCTTGAGGATATCTCTCCAAGAGAGAACCCGCAGTAATGGATTTAAATTAGATAAGTTTAGATTTAGAAAGGACATAGGAAAGTATTGGTTTGGAAATAGGGTAGTTGATGAGTGGAACAGTCTACCTAGTTGGGTTATTGAGGCTAGGACCTTGGGTAGTTTCAAATTTAGGTTGGATAAGTACATGAGTGGGAGGGGTTGGATTTGAGTGGGACCTGCACATCAGAGCTTATTTCTTGGGTAGCATTGAAAATTGGGTTGGTCAAATGTTTGTTAGTGGGATGAATTGTAAAGGACCTGCCTAGTATGGGCCAACAGGCCTGCTGCAGTGTTCCTCCTTTCTTATGTTCTTATGTTCTTATGTAAGAAGAAGAACAGAAAAAGAAAGATGTAGGAAGCTGCAGAAAGATCACAGACATAAGAACATAAGAAAGGAGGAACACTGCAGGAGGCCTGTTGGCCCATACTAGGCAGGTCCTTTACAATTCATCCCACTAACAAAACATTTGCCCAACCCAATTTTCAATGCCACCCAAGAAATAAGCTCTGATGTGAAAGTCCCACTCAAATCCAACCCCTCCCACTCATGTACTTATCCAACCTAAATTTGAAACTACCCAAAGTCCTAGCCATAATAACCCAACTAGGTAGACTGTTCCACTCATCTACTACTCTATTTCCAAACCAATACTTTCCTATGTCCTTTCTAAATCTAAACTTATCTAATTTAAATCCATTACTGCGGGTTCTCTCTTGGAGAGACATCCTCAAGACCTTATTAATATCCCCTTTATTAATACCTATCTTCCACTTATACACTTCGATCAGGTCTCCCCTCATTCTTCGTCTAACAAGTGAATGTAACTTAAGAGTCTTCAATCTTTCTTCATAAGGAAGATTTATAATGCTATGTATTAATTTAGTCATCCTACGCTGAATGTTTTCTAACGAATTTATGTCCATTTTGTAATACGAAGACCAGAACTGAGCTGCATATTCTAGGTGAGGCCTTACTAATGATGTATAAAGCTGCAGTATGACCTCTGGACTTCTGTTGCTTACACTTCTTGATATAAATCTCAGTAGTCTATTTGCCTTATTACGTACGCTTAGGCATTGCTGTCTTGGTTTAAGGTTGCTGCTGGTATAAACCTTGGTAATAAATACCGACAAGTTGGTTTAGAAAGACACGTAAGCAAACACTATAACATATTTATTAGAAAACGTTTCGGTCCTGGAACCTTGATCACTTCTAACATACAGAGGTAGAAAGACATTATATATATAGGCGGAGAGTGAGATGTGACGCACGTGACCTGAGGAATGTCATAAGAACATAAGAATGGAGGAACACTGTAGAAGGCCTACTGGCCCATGCGAGGCGAGGGTAGACGATGAAATCACGTGACTCCTGTGTTGTTGGGTTGGTGCTGCTTAAGTATCATGTATGCCAATGTTTTTGAAATTTTTTTGTAGTTTCCAGTGTTGCGTTCTATAGTGTCGGTGACGGTGATTAGTGAGGCTTCTAGGCACCGTCGGCGTCTGAGGTCTGGTTCGGTGAGAACGAGTTGTGCTCACCATAACCCCCAAGTCCTTTTCGCAATCTGTATGGCTAAGTTCTACATCATTTAACTTATAAGTGCTAGGGTTATGGGCACTCCCAAGCTTCAGAACCTTGCATTTATCTACACTGAACTGCATCTGCCACTTTTCTGACCAAGAATAGAGTTTGTTTAAATCCTCCTGAAGTTCCCTAACATCTACGTTTGAATCAATTATCCTACCTATCTTTGTGTCATCGGCGAATTTGCTCATGTCACTAGTAATTCCCTCATCAAGATCATTGATATATATTATAAACAACAACGGGCCCAAGACTGATCCCTGTGGAACGCCACCTGTTACAGATCCCCACTCGGATTTAACCCTATTTATGGACACTCTGTGCTTCCTGTCAATGAGCCATGACTCGATCCACGAGAGCACTTTTCCCCCAATGCCATGAGCTGCTACTTTCTTTAACAGTCTATGGTGCGGAACTCTATCAAAAGCCTTTCTAAAATCTAAGTAAATAATATCAAATTCTTTATCGTGAACCATACCCCCGGCCGGGATTGAACCCGCGGTCATAGAGTCTCAAAACTCCAGCCCGTCGCGCTAACCACTAGACCAGCTAGCCACAATAAGATTCATCCAACTAGGTATATTTCTACACCATAGGAAGGTTAGCACAGGCACCTCTGTGACCACAAATGCAAGTTTTTACAGACGAATCTCCAGCTAGCGTGGCCGTGACGAACTCTAGCTCAAGTCCCTTCACTGCCGTCAACATGACTTAAGAAATCGTAATGACACGATTGCAAATAAACCATACCCCCGGCCGGGATTGAACCCGCGGTCATAGAGTCTCAAAACTCCAGCCCGTCGCGCTAACCACTAGACCAGCTAGCCACAATAAGATTCATCCAACTAGGTATATTTCTACACCATAGGAAGGTTAGCACAGGCACCTCTGTGACCACAAATGCAAGTTTTTACAGACGAATCTCCAGCTAGCGTGGCCGTGACGAACTCTAGCTCAAGTCCCTTCACTGCCGTCAACATGACTTAAGAAATCGTAATGACACGATTGCAAATAAACCATACCCCCGGCCGGGATTGAACCCGCGGTCATAGAGTCTCAAAACTCCAGCCCGTCGCGCTAACCACTAGACCAGCTAGCCACAATAAGATTCATCCAACTAGGTATATTTCTACACCAGAAATATACCTAGTTGGATGAATCTTATTGTGGCTAGCTGGTCTAGTGGTTAGCGCGACGGGCTGGAGTTTTGAGACTCTATGACCGCGGGTTCAATCCCGGCCGGGGGTATGGTTTATTTGCAATCGTGTCATTACGATTTCTTAAGTCATGTTGACGGCAGTGAAGGGACTTGAGCTAGAGTTCGTCACGGCCACGCTAGCTGGAGATTCGTCTGTAAAAACTTGCATTTGTGGTCACAGAGGTGCCTGTGCTAACCTTCCTATGGTGTAGAAATATACCTAGTTGGATGAATCTTATTGTGGCTAGCTGGTCTAGTGGTTAGCGCGACGGGCTGGAGTTTTGAGACTCTATGACCGCGGGTTCAATCCCGGCCGGGGGTATGGTTTATTTGCAATCGTGTCATTACGATTTCTTAAGTCATGTTGACGGCAGTGAAGGGACTTGAGCTAGAGTTCGTCACGGCCACGCTAGCTGGAGATTCGTCTGTAAAAACTTGCATTTGTGGTCACAGAGGTGCCTGTGCTAACCTTCCTATGGTGTAGAAATATACCTAGTTGGATGAATCTTATTGTGGCTAGCTGGTCTAGTGGTTAGTGCGACGGGCTGGAGTTTTGAGACTCTATGACCGCGGGTTCAATCCCGGCCGGGGGTATGGTTTATTTGCAATCGTGTCATTACGATTTCTTAAGTCTTTATCGTGGTCAACAGCCTCAAAAGCTTTACTGAAGAAAGTTAATAAATTAGTTATACAAGACCGGCCTCTTGTGAATCCATGCTGAGTATCATTAATCAAGCTATGCTTATCGAGATGGCTTCTTATAATCTCAGCTATAATTGACTCCAGTAATTTGCCTACATTTGAGGTCAGGCTTACTGGGCGGTAATTTGACGGTAACGACTTGTCCCCTGTTTTAAAAATAGGAATTACATTAGCCATCTTCCACATATCAGACACTACACCTGTTTGAAGAGATAAATTAAAAATATTAGTTAATGGTTCACAGAGTTCCATTTTGCATTCCTTAAGAACCCTTGAAAAAACCTCATCAAGACCCGGCGACTTATTTTGCTTCAGTCTGTCTATCTGCTTCACAACCATTTCACTAGTGACTATGATGTTACATAATTTATCTTTTTCTAGCCCACTATAAAAATTAATTACTGGAATATTGTTAGTGTCTTCCTGTGTAAAAACTGAGAGAAAATAATTATTAAAAATCGAGCACATTTCATTTTCTTTGTCAGTAAGGTGCCCATAGGTATTTTTAAGGGAACCTATCTTATCTCTAACTTTTGTTCTATAGACCTGCTCACGAAAACAGTTTCTGATGTTACCAGTACAGTTGAATCTGCAGATACGTCAGATCATACAGGAAGCCCTCCCTCCATTATTTCTCAGCCAGCATCTACTGCTTTTGTGTCTCCTCTCAATGTCTCAACGGACATTTCATCCTCAGGATTTGTCTTAAAAGATCCTGCCTCATGGCCAAATGTAATCCCAGATTCTCTACGTAATGCTTTCATTGCAGAAAACTTCAGTCAAACTCTGAACATTGACTTTAGGAAATCAGCAAGGATTTATGATGATGGAAGTCGTCGTTGTTTAAAGTCATCTATGTTTTATAGGAAGCTTGCAAATTCAGAAACTGTGAAAAGATCATGGATGGTATACTCTGAAAGCTCAGGAAAAGTGTACTCTTCAGCATGTTAGGTAAGACACATATGCACATATGTGTCTTACCTAACAACCTGTCGGTATTTTATACCATTTTATTGTTCACTGTTCAGCATGCAAGCCATTTTCTACCAAAGAAAATACCTTCACACAGGGGTTCAATGACTGGAAAAATTCCAAGCGTTCCGAGGAACATGAAAACAGCACCACTCACAGGAGCTGCATTTTAGCCAGTGTATTTCGTGCACAGAAAAAAGGCTTATTGGATTCTCATTTGGAAAATCAAACTGAAAAAGAGCGCACTTATTGGAGAAAAGTTCTAGAAAGAGTTGTTGCTGTTGTAAAATTCTTAGCTCTAAGAGGACTTGCTTTCCGTGGAGAAAATGAGGTTTTTGGTTCGGAAAACAATGGCAATTTTCTAGGGATCATAGAACTGTTAGCACAATTCGATCCATTCTTAGCAAATCATGTGTCACGCCTTCGGAATGCAGGAAGAGGCACTGTATAAGAACATAAGAACATAAGAATGTAGGAACACTGCAGAAGGCCTATTGGCCCATACGAGGCAGGTCCTTATCAAAACGATCTCTACCTAAAGCCACCCAAGAAAAAACTCCCTTACCCAATGACACCAATCAAACCCAGCCCCTCCCACTCATATATTTGTCCAGTCTCTTCTTAAAGCTACACAAGGTCCTAGCCTCTATCACCCCACTAGGAAGACTGTTCCACGCATCTACAACTCTGTTAGAAAACCAGTACTTACCTATGTCCTTTCTAAATCTAAATTTATCCAACTTATATCCATTATTTCTGGTTCTTACCTGGTTCGACACCCTCAGTACTTTATTAATATCTCCCTTGTTTATGCCTGTCATCCACTTATACACTTCAATGATATCTCCTCTCGTTCTACGCCTCTCCAGAGAGTGGAGATTTAAGGCTTTAAGTCTATCTTCATACGGGAGGTTCCTTACACAGTAAATCATTTTGGTCATTCTTCTCTGTATGCTCTCTAATGAGTCTATATCCATCCTGTAGTAAGGAGACCAAAACTGAGCAGCATAATCTAAATGAGGCCTCACTAGTGATGTATAGAGCTGCAAAATAACTTTTGGACTTCTGTTACTTATACTTCTTGAGATAAATCCAAGTAATCTGTTGGCCTTGTTGCGCACACTAAGGCACTGCTGTCTTGAAGATTGAGACACTTATGCAGCATATGGGAATCTTTATTCAGGAAACGTTTCGCCACACAGTGGCTTCATCAGTCCAATACAAAGAGGAAGGCGTAAGGAGAGGAGGAGAATGAGGTAATCAGTCCCTCAACCTGGAGTCGATGTGCTGTCTTGGCTTTAGATTTCTGCTTACCATGACTCCCAAGTCTTTTTCACATTCTGTATGACCAAGCTCTACTTCACCTAGATTATAGCTTCGAGGGTTATTTTCATTACCAAGGGCAAGTACCTTACACTTATCCACATTGAACTTCATCTGCCATTTTTCAGACCAAGACATTAATTTGTCCAAATCGTCCTGGAGTTCATTGATATCCTCCTCAGAGTGAATTATACGGCCTATCTTTGTATCATCAGCAAATTTACTCATGTCACTCGTAATCCCTTCATCAAGGTCATTAATGTAAATTATGAACAAGAGAGGGCCTAAAACTGATCCTTGTGGAACGCCACTAGTGACTAATCCCCATTCAGATTTCACTCCATTAATGGTAACTCTCTGCTTTCTATTGGTAAGCCATGCCTCAATCCATGCTAGAACTTTACCTCCTATACCATGAGCTGCCACTTTTCTTAAGAGTCTCTTGTGAGGTACTTTGTCGAAGGCTTTACTAAAATCCAAATAAACAATATCATATTCCGTATCACTGTCAACTGCCTCAAATGTTCTATTGAAGAACGTCAGTAAGTTTGTCAGGCAGGAACGACCTCTCGTGAATCCATGCTGAGATTCATTTATCAAGTTATGCTCTTCAAGGTGACTTCTGATAATGTCAGCTATAATTGATTCTAATAACTTGCCCACTATAGATGTCAGGCTTATTGGACGGTAATTTGAAGGAGTGGACTTATCCCCTGATTTGAATATTGGAACCACATTAGCCATCTTCCACATCTCTGGCACAACACTGGTAAGGATGGACGCATTGAATACACTCGTTAATGGCTGACTAAGCTCCATCTTGCATTCCTTAAGTACCCTTGAAAACAACTCATCGGGTCCCGGGGACTTATTTTGTTTCAGTTTGTCTATCTGTTTAATAACCATGTCCCTCATGACAGTAATATTAGTTAACTTAAATTCATCAGGAACTAAATAATTGTTAATTACTGGAATCTCATTTACATCTTCCTGTGTAAAAACTGACAAAAAATAGTCATTAAATAAGGAACACATTTCCAGTTCATTATCCGTCAGCTGTCCATTCCCAGATTTCAGAGGTCCTACTTTTTCCTTCACCTTCGTCCTATACACTTGAAAGAACCCCTTTGGATTAGTCTTTGATTCATTAGCAACTCTAATTTCATAGTCACGTTTAGCCTTTCTAATCGCCTTTTTTACTTCTCTTTTAAGCTGAACATATTGGTCAGTAAGGTTAACCTCTCCTCTTCTGATGCGCCTATAAATTCCCCTTTTCTCCCCTAATAGATGCTTTAGCCTCCTGTTAACCCATTTGGGATCGTTATTATTAGACCTAATTTCTCTCTGGGGAATGTATATACTCTGGGCACTGTGTACATTATTAAGAAAACAATCATAAAAGCAGATCCCTTCATATTCATAAGTATGATTATCGTCAATAAAATCATTAGCTAGATAACCCCAATCAAGATTAGACAGATGTTCCCTAAGTCCATTATAATCGGCAGAACGAAAATCGGGGATTTTTACTGTATTATCATTATTCTTGCATTCCCAATTAATGCTAAAGGTGATGGATTTGTGATCACTTGCGCCAAGCTCTTCAGTGATCTCCAGATTATTCACGAGTGTTTCCTTATTTGACAAGACTAGGTCTAGCAAATTATTACCCCTGGTAGGTTCAGTTACACTCTGTTTCAGAAAACAGTCCTGAACTGTTTCCATGAAGTCACTGGACTCTAGATTACCTGTCAAAGAATTCCAGTCAATTTGGCTAAAGTTAAAGTCCCCTACTATGACTACGTTACTGTGTCCAGAAGCCCTAACAATTTCGTCCCAAAGAAGTCTCCCTCTATCGTGATCCAAGCCTGGAGGTCGGTATATTACACCTAGAATTAGTTTTTCTTGACCCTCCACGAACTCTACCCAAACAGACTCTGTTACTGCTCCATCTATTTTTATACCTGTTTTTATGCAACAATTAATATTTTCTCGAACATACAATGCAACTCCTCCCCCCTTCCCATTACATCTATCCACATTGAATAACTTAAATCCCTGAATATTACACTCAGCAGTCATATCCCGACTCTTTAAATCATACCACGTTTCAGTTAATGCAATGATATCAAAGTTCCCAGCACATGCTACCAAACGTAGTTCATTAATTTTATTTCTTGCACTTCGACTGTTAGCATAAAATACCATCATATGTTTTTTCTTCTGCACATTTTTCCTATTCACCTTTGTTTTTACACAATTTCTGAAATTATCATTACCCAGAGTTACTCCATGACAGTTACTATTAAGATTCTTAATATCAGAGCATAAGTCAATATATCCATACTCATTATTAATCATTTCTAAACCCATACCTCTAACTAATCCTAGTTTAAAGTCCTAACAACCCCCTCAACTGAGTTAGCAAGAAAACCCACACCTGCCCTGGATAAGTGAACCCCATCCCTGGCATACATGTCATTTCGGCCATAGAAGTTGTCCCAGTTGTCAATGAATGGTACTGCATTATCCTTACAGTGTTTATCCAGCCAACAATTAATACCAATTGCTCTGGACAACCATTCATTACCAACACCTCTTCTTGGCAAAATGCCACATATAACAGGGCGCCCCCCCTTCTTCCTAATCATGTCTATAGCTGTCCTGAACTTTCTAACTAAATCCTCACTTCTACGCTTGCCTACATCATTGCCTCCAGCACTGAGGCAAATAATAGGATTGATCCCATTACCGTTCATGATGTTGTCAAGCCGGCTAACAATGTCCTCCATCCCAGCCCCAGGAAAGCATACCCTTTGTCTCCTACTCCTGTCCTTCAAGCAGAATGCCCTATCCATGTATCTAACCTGGCTATCCCCAACAACAACAATATTCTTACCTTCCTTGTTGTCGTTCGTCGTGACGATCCCAGTAGTAGACTCACATTCGTCGGGTAGCACCGAGAATGCGTTGGAGGTTTCCACGGGAGTTTCCACAGCAGTCTCTTTCTTCTTCATCGTTTCTGGCTTTCCATTCGTATTCTTGATCGTCAACTTCGTCGTCCCCTGCTGTCCAGCCACTGACCACGATCCCTTCTTGACCTGAGGACTCGAAACAGGAGGACTACTACGAATCCTCTTGTTTTCCTCGGTCAATCGCCGTATCTCCATCTTCGCTGCCCTCAATTCTTCCTTAAGTTGCTGGTAAAGTTGCTCGATGGAGGGCATCTTGGTTCAGTCCACGGGAGCAAACAAGACACTTCTTCACAGAGTTAAGTATAGGTCAGCACTCAAAGTACAGGTCACCACTCAAGAGCACACAAACAGGTCTTCACAGAGCTAAGTACACGTCACCACTGTCATCTACTATATGCAATAAATTTATTGAACTGATGACTAAGAAGGTCCTCAATAACATCATAGCAGCTGTGAAAACTGCAAAATACTTTGCAATAAGTGTAGATTCAACACCAGATATTTCACAAACAGATCAATTGATATTCATTGTTCGCTTTGTCGACTCCAGTGGTAAGCCTGTAGAGCGCTTTATAAAATTCATTCCTCTTTCAGGCCATGATGGAGAAACAATGATGAATGTAGTACTGGATACTCTGCTTGAACATGATCTCTCTATTATGGATTGCCGTGGCCAGAGCTACGACAATGCAAGTAACATGTCGGGTAAATATAATGGATTGCAAGCCCGTATCAAGCAAATCAACCCACTTGCTGAATATGTGCCCTGCTCAGCACATTCTCTTAATCTTGTTGGGTCATGTGCTGCGGAGTGTTGTGTCGCTGCAGTTTCATTTATTGGGCTTTTACAATCACTCTATAATTTTTTCTCTGCTTCAACGCATCGGTGGAGTATACTCAAGTCAACCATTCATGGAGATATCATCAAATCATTATCAACAACAAGGTGGTCAGCGCAGCATGATGCAACACATGCTTTGAAAGACAGCTTTGCTGAAATACGTTCTGCTTTGATCCAAATAGCAGAGGATGACGACCAGACAGCAACTACAAGAAGCGAAGCAGCCAGCTTAGCATCGAAATTGGAAGATTTTGAATTGGCCTTACTCTGTGTGCTTTGGGACTGTATACTGGAACGGTTAAATGCCACGAACAAGACACTTCAGAAAATTGAAACTGAAATGGCTACTTGTGCCAACCTCTATGCAGGCTTAGTGGAATTTGTAAGCTGACTTCGCAATGATGAAGCTTTTGAAATGTTTGAAGAGAAAGCTAAACTGCTGGTGAAAGACTACAGTTACCGGGCTGATCATCAGCGGTCAAGGAAGAGGAAACGCAATTTTGAAGAGCCAGACAATGAAATTGTGTTGCTACCAAGGCAGAAATGTAAGACAGCTACATACTTCGTCATTCTGGACTCACTGATTACATAATTGGTGAAAAGAAAAGAAATCTACCAGAATCTCAATGACAAGTTTGGATTTCTGTTCAAAATTACTACTATGCCAGATGCAGAATTGAGAGAAGCTGCATTAAAGTTGCAACAACACCTTTCAGCAGATGTTCAAGACACATTTGTTGAAGAAATAGTTCATTTTTCTGGGTATATGAATCAGATTAAAGCTCCACCTGAAAAATGTGCGCCCTCAGCTGCTTTGAAACATTTAAGAAATGCAGGTATCTCAGAAACCTTCCCTAATGTTGACATAGTGTATCGCCTTTACCTAACACTTCCAGCTACTAACTGTGAAGGAGAACGTTCATTTTCTGTTTTGAAAAGAGTGAAAAACCAGCTCCGTTCAACAATGAGCCAAGACAAATTGTGTAACCTAGCCTTGTTGACCATTGAGTCTGATCTAACAAGAAATATTGATTTTCAGAATATAAGTGATGATTTTGCCAATATGAAATCCAGAAAAAAAGTTTATTTAAGAAGTGCCTGTGAATATAAAAAATTTTTTTACTTTCTTGAGTTTATATGATTTGATAGTCTTATGCATGATGCAATGATAACAATAATGGCCAGTGATTTATAAAGGGAATAATAGTGCTGTAGTGGTTATGCTGAATATAATAGGTACATGATGTCACTACTTTAATAGCCTAATCTAGTAATACTATGCTGTCTTGAGTTTATTCTCTTTAAAATGCATGATTTAACAAGATAGTTATAATGGCTGTTGGTAAATGGTTTTGGTTGTCTTGATGTACTTTCCCTATTAAATTTAATCTAAATAGCCAGAATGTATTTAATTAGACCTTAAACAGGCTCACACGGACCCCCCCCCCCCACCCCCAAGCTGGAAGGGGTCGCTTCGCTTGCCCATAACTCAAAGGGGCCCCGCCAATCTGAATAGCCTAGGGCCCGGAGACTTCTTAATCCGGCCCTGGTTGTAGTGTGTACCACAGTGGTACCCTAATGTTATATATAATGTTGTAGTGTGTACCACAGTGGTACCCTAGTGTTATATATAGTGCTGTAGTGCGTACCACAGTGGTACCCTAGAGTTATATATAGTGTTGTAGTGTGTACCACAGTGGTACCCGAGTATATGGATAATATGTGATAAGGTGAAATTTAAAATAGAAGTGTTAAGCCAAGAGATAGGTTCATGTTGTAAACAGTTGCCAGCAGTCATCAGAACCTGCCGCGTGGGTCTGCTATTGTACCTGACTTATAATTAGTGGTTCCAGGGAGTAAAACATTACTGTTGAAATACGAAGAGGTGCAAAATCTTGAGGAAATACGAAAGTGTACAGTTTTGTAGAAATATGATAAACAGTGTATAGCTGTTAGTACTGATTGTGATGGAGTGATGTAAACAGTGTGTGGTAAACCTGTACTTACCAGCAGTCGCTATATATACAACAAAAATTAATATTCCTCCAGTAATCTCCATATATTGAAGCCATCGGCGCCCAAACATGCAAGTTATACTTTCTGTATCAAACTAAACATATATTACTCTGTTTAATTTTTTTCCATTAGTCCTTTTCATGACCTAGTCCAATATCATTCAGTGAGCCTAACCCAGATCTGCCCGGATTCATCCAGCAACCAGATTCAAATGGATTCGTTGATAACAATGTATCCTCTGACTGGTCTCACTAACTGACGGTGTTCTACGTGCTCTATCAAACACTCAAACAAAACTACAACAGATAGTTACAATAGTTGCTTGTTTGGAAAAAGATATACAGTGATCCACTAGCTGGATTCTTCCGGATTTGCTGGATTCGGGGGGATTTATGCTGTATAGCCCTTGTGGCTTAGCGCTTCTTTTTGATTATAATAATAATCGGGGGGATTTAAATGTGTGTTGGAAATATAGCCAGATTCGGGCCGATTAAAGCGGTTTCGTTGGAAATAAAGCCAAACCGTAAGGTTTGGCTTTATTTCCAACGGAAGAACTGTTACGGAAGAACTGCTACAAAAAATTATTACAACAAATAGTTACAATACAGATAGACAGATCTACTGCTAAGGTGATTATTAGAAAAAAAGGTATACAGTTATCCACTAACTGGATTCTTCCAGTTTTCTCTGGATTCAGGCGGATTCAAACGCTTTTTGTGGAAGTAAAACCGGATTCGGGCGGATTCAAATGCTTTCGATAGAAACAAAGCCAAATCAGAAGAACTGATAAAAAAAATTAAATGCATCGGGGAATTATAGACTAGGTAGGTAAGAGAGTTGTCCAGTATTGTAAGAGGATCACTACCATGACGATCTGTGTAGTCTGCAGAAAGGGTAAAGGACGAAGACAGGCCTGGATTTCTTGCCATCTGTGTGGTCAATGGTGCCATAGTATATGCAGGGATTTTAAGCTAGTAACCACACTTAGCATAAACTCAGAGAGATGTTTTTGGGTTTCACAAATGAGATACACCTGTATGAGGAAATGGCATCTATATTAAAAGACAAGAACACCAATAAAACATCCTTCTTGAAAGACATGTCAGCATGGTATGACAGCTGGGAAAAAACGATAGGTGGTAGGGACGGGGCTGTCTTGGACAGTGCTCCAGAGGGTGCTAGTGCTGTCCTGGAGGACAGTGCTGAGGGTGCTAGTGTTGTCCTGGAGGACAGTGCCGAGGGTGCTAGTGTTGTCCTGGAGGACAGTGCTGAGGGGGCTAGTGCTGTCCTGGAGGACAGTGCTGAGGGTGCTAGTGTTCTCCTGGAGGAAAGTGCTCCTTAGGGTGCTAGCGTTGTCCTGAAGGACAGTACTGAGGGTGCTAGTGTTGTCCTGGAGGACAATGCTGAGGGGGCTAGTGCTGTCCTGGAGGACAATGCTGAGGGTGCTAGTGTTGTCCTGGAGGAAAGTGCTCCTGAGAGTGCTAGTGTTGTCCTGGAGGACAGTACTGAGGGTGCTAGTGTTGTCCTGGAGGAAAGTGCTTCTAAGGGTGCTAGTGCTGTCCTGGAGGACAGTGCTGAGGGTGCTAGTGTTCTCCTGGAGGAAAGTGCTCCTGAGGGTGCTAGTGTTGTCCTGAAGGACAGTACTGAGGGTGCTAGTGTTGTCCTGGAGGAAAGTGCTCCTGAGGGTTCTAGTGTTGTCCTGGAGGACAGTGCTGAGGGTGCTAGTGTTGTCCTGGAGGAAAGTGCTACTGAGGGGGCTAGTGCTGTCCTGGAGGACAGTGCTGAGGGTGCTAGTGTTGTCCTGGAGGAAAGTGCTCCTGAGGGGGCTAGTGCTGTCCTGGAGGACAGTGCTGAGGGTGCTAGTGTTGTCCTGGAGGAAAGTGCTCCAGAGGGGCTAGTGCTGTCCTGGAGAACATTGCTGAGGGTGCTAGTGTTGTCCTGGAGCAACGTGCTCCAGAGGGGGCTAGTGCTGTCCTGGAGGACAGTGCTGAGGGTACAAGTGTTGTCCTGGAGGAAAATGCTCCAGAGGGGGCTAGTGTAGTCCTGGAGGACAGTGCTGAGGGTGCTAGTGTTGTCCTGGAGGAAAGTGCTCCAGAGGGTCCTAGTAATGTATTAGAAGATAGAGCTCGTGAGGGTACTAGTGTTGTCCTGGAGGAAAGTGCTCCAGAGGGGGCTAGTGCAGTCCTGGAGGACAGTGTTGAGGGTGCTAGTGTTGTCCTGGAGGAAGCTACAATTAAGTGTTGTCCCCCAGCAAACAGAAGTGCAATCTATGTAAATATTATGCCTTGGGTATCTGCAGGCATGGTATATCTGGTAAAGCATGTGGGGCATGCACCTTTGACCATCCCAAAAAATGCTGCATCCACATGACAACAGGAGAGTGCAACTTCATTTCTTGCAACTTATTTCACCCAGAAATGTTTCACTCATTAATCCACGAAAGAAAATGCTACAATGCATACTGCCAGGCATATCATCTCAAGGGGACTAGAAGACACAGACCAGCCAGACTATGGGAAACAATAAAGAGGAACCTCAACCACACCAGGGACAGAGGTTTTTTAGGACCAGAAGGGAAAAAAGACTGGCAAGAATTGACAAAAGTCCTACACCACCTGAAAACACTTCTGGGGCAGAGGCATTGACACTGGCCTCTATCCCAGAACAACATATATTAGGGGCAGCAAATGAAAAAAACCTAAATTTCACCAATACGACATTTGTCTTTGCAAACACACAGGATCTAAAGCCATTAAAAAACAACAAAATTCTTTGCATCAAGGGACTGCTCTGGGAGTCAAATGCAATGTTTGCAGCATTCACAGAGACCCACATAAAGGATCATAATGACAACGAAATACGGATCTCAGGTTATAACCTATTCCAATGCGACAGACTAAACAGGCAACAAGGGGCGGGTGAGGGGTTGGCCTGTAAGTCGCAGAGTCGCTCATTTGCACAGAACTACTAAATACTTCAAATGATGTAGTTGAAGTTTTGGCGGTAAAGATCGAAAACCAAAACATTGTCATTGTGTAGTATGCAAGCCTCCAGATGCAACTTCTCAGCAATTCCAGGAGCAGCTTGAGAAAATTGACCACAGTCTGGAAAATCTCCCAACTCCTGCCCCAAACATCTTACTACTAGGAGATTTCAACCTAAGACACCTAAAATGAAGGAATATAGCAAACAATGTTTTACCCCGGGAGGCAGCTCAGATGAAAATTCACACACACACACAAACTGTTAAATCTTTGCAACAAATTCACCTTAAACCAGCAAATAGTAGAGCTTACAAGACTAGAAAATACGCTTGATCTAATCTTCACAAACAGTGATGATCTGATACGTAACATAACTGTATCAAAGACAATTCTCTCAGATCACAACATAATAGAGGTACAGACATGTATGCACAGGACTCCAGACCAGCAAAATGTAAGCAGTCATGAAGGTCTCATCAAGAAATTCAATTTCAATAAAAAAAACATACAATGGGACCAAGTAAACCATGTCCTAAATGAAACAAGCTGGGAAGATATCCTAAACAACATGGACCTGAACATCTGCCTTGAAAAAATAAATTCTGTGGTTCTTGAGATCTGCTCAAGACACATTCCATTAAGAAAAAGAAAGAGAAGATGTACAGTAGAAAGAGAGAGACGTTCCCTATACAGACGAAGGCGAAAAGTCACAGAGCTGCTGAGTGGGGTCATTATATCTAAAATATCGAACTTAAGCTGAAGGAATCTTATAGGAGACGAGAATCACAGGAAGAACTAAAAGCTATAAAGGAAATTGAAGAAATAAATACTTCTTCACTTATGCCAAATCTAATGAAAAAACAACATCCAGTATTGGGCCCCTTCTTAGGCGGGATGGGACATACACAGATGATAGCCAAGAAATGAGTGAGATACTAAAGTCCCAATATGACTCAGTGTTCAGCGATCCACTGCCCACTCTAAGGGTCGACAATCCAAATGAATTCTTTATGAACGAAACCCAAAATTTGGTCATCCCAAAACTCTCGGATATTATTATAACTCCACAAGATTTTGAAGAAGCAATTAATGACATGCCCAAGCACTCTGCCCCAGGCCCAGACTCATGGAACTCTGTGTTCATCAAGAACTGCAAGAAGTCCCTATCGCGTGCCTTCAGCATTTTATGGAGAGGGAGCTTGGACACAGGGGTCATCCCACACATACTAAAAACAAGAGACATAGCCCCACTCCACAAAGGTGGCAGTAAAGCAATTGCAAAGAACTACAGACCGATAGTACCAACATCCCACATCTTAAAAATTTTTGAGAGGGCTCTAAGAAGCAAGAAAGCCAACCACATAGATACCCATCAGTTACACAACCCAGGGCAACACGGGTTTAGAGCAGGTCGCTCCTGCCTGTCCCAGCTACTGGACCACTATGACAAGGTCCTGGATGCTGTAGAGGATAAACAAAATACAGATGTATACACAGACTTTGCAAAAGCTTTCAACAAGTGTGACCATGGTGTAAGAGCACACAAAATGTGTGCTAAAGGAATAACAGGAAAAGTTGTTAGATGGATTTACAACTTCCTGACAAATAGAACACAAAGAGTAATAGTAAACAGAGTAAAGTCCCAGGCAGTCATGGTTAAAAGCTGTTCCACAAGGCACAGTACTCGCTCCCATTCTATTCCTCATTCTCATTTCTGACATAGACGGAGATGTAAGCCATAGCTCCATGTCTTCCTTTGTGGATGACACCCGGATTACCATGACAGTGACCTCCATCATAGACACAGCTAGACTTCAAGCGGACATCAACCAAATCTTCGAATGCGCCACTCAAAACAATATGAAGTTCAACGAGGAGAAATTTCAACTACTCAGATACGGAAAACTTGAAGAAATTAAGAATGTGTCAGGGTATACGACAAATTCTAACCATACAATAGAGCGGAAAAGTAATGTGATGGCCCTGGGAGTGATAATGTCAGAGGATCTCGCCTTCAAAGACCACAACAATGTATCTACCTCATCCACTAGGAAAATGATAGGATGGATCATGAGAACCTTCAAAACTAGGGACGCCAAGCCCATGATGATTCTCTTCAAATCGCTTGTGCTCTCTAGGCTGAAATACTGCTGTACACAAACGGCCCCCTTCAAGGCTGGCGACATTGCTGACCTGGAGAGTGTACAAAGAACTTTCACGGCACACATAAGCACGATAAGGCACCTAAACTACTTGGAACGGTTGAAGGTCCTTGATCTGTATTCCCTTGAGCGCAGGCGAGAGAGATACATGATAATATACACTTGGAAGGTCCTGGAGGGATTGGTACCAAAACTGCACACGACAATCACTCCATATGAAAGCAAAAGACTCGGCAGGAGATGCAACATTTCCCCGAAGGAAAGCAGGTGCGCCATGAGTACACTGAGAGACAACACAATATGTTTCTGAGGCCCAAGACTGTTCAATTGCCTCCCAGCATACATAAGGGGGATTACCAATAGACCCCTGACTGTCTTCAAGAAGGCACTTGACAGGCACCTGAAGTCAGTAGTACCTGACCAACTGGGCTGTGGTTCGTACGTCAGCTTGCGTGCGGCCAGGAGTAACAGACTGTTTGATCAGACCCTGATCCACCATGAGGCCTGGTTTCAAACCGGGCTATGGGGGCGTTGACCTTCGAAACCCTCTCCAGGTAAACTCCAGGTAAACTCCAGGTAAACTCCAGGTAAACTCCAGGTAAACTCCAGGTAAACTCCAGGTAAACTCCAGGTAAACCTAAAAGACTGGAAATTCGTGGGAATTATAAGTTTATTATCTTTATTATGCGCCCCATATCCAGAGGTACATAATGGGTCCAGGAACTGTACCTCAATATTACAGAGGTACATAATGGGTCCAGGAACTGTACCTCAATATTACAGAGGTACATAATGGGTCCAGGAACTGTACCTCAATATTACAGAGGTACATAATGGGTCCAGGAACTGTACCTCAATATTACAGAGGTACATAATGGGTCCAGGAACTGTACCTCAATATTACAGAGGTACATAATGGGTCCAGGAACTGTACCTCAATATTACAGAGGTACATAATGGGTCCAGGAACTGTACCTCAATATTACAGAGGTACATAATGGGTCCAGGAACTGTACCTCAATATTACAGAGGTACATAATGGGTCCAGGAACTGTACCTCAATATTACAGAGGTACATAATGGGTCCAGGAACTGTACCTCAATATTACAGAGGTACATAATGGGTCCAGGAACTGTACCTGAATATTACAGAGGTACATAATGGGTCCAGGAACTGTACCTGAATATTACAGAGGTACATAATGGGTCCAGGAACTGTACCTGAATATTACAGAGGTACATAATGGGTCCAGGAACTGTACCTGAATATTACAGAGGTACATAATGGGTCCAGGAACTGTACCTGAATATTACAGAGGTACATAATGGGTCCAGGAACTGTACCTGAATATTACAGAGGTACATAATGGGTCCAGGAACTGTACCTGAATATTGAATACCTGAATATTACAGAGGTACATAATGGGTCCAGGAACTGTACCTGAATATTACAGAGGTATATAATGGGTCCAGGAACTGTACATGAATATTAGAGGTACATAATGGGTCCAGGAACTGTACCTGAATATAACAGAGGTACATAATGGGTCCAGGAACTGTACCTGAATATTACAGAGGTACATAATGGATCCAGGAACTGTATCTGAATATTACAGAGGTACATAATGGATCCAGCCATTGTACCTCATCATTACATAAGTACATAATGGATCCAGACATTGTACTTCATCATTACATAAGTACATAATGGATCCAGACATTGTACTTCATCATTACATAAGTACATAATGGATCCAGGAATTGGGTCAAAAAGTTTTGCTAGCAGAAAACGATACAGTGGTAATGAACTCTTTACATGTTTATATCTGGTCACAACAGTAATGAGTTATTTATGCAGACATGAATCAGGTCACACACACACCTGGAGAGGATTTCGGGGGTTAACGCAGCCCGCATCTCGGTCTGAGACCAGGCCTCGTGGTGGATCAGGGTTTGATCAAGCAGGCTGCAGCTGCTGGCCGCACGTAAATCGACGTAAGAACTAGGGCCTGGTTGGTCAGGTACTGAATTTAGGTGCCTGTCCAGCGCTTTCTTGAAGACAGCCAGGGGTCTATTCGTAATCCCCCTTATGTATGTTGAGAGGCAGTTGAACAGTCTTGGGCCCCTGACACTCACTGTGTTGTCTTTTAATGACCCCCTGCTTTTCACTGGGGGAATTTTGCATCTCTTGCAGAAACTTTTGCTTTCGTAGAGAATGATTTCGTGTGCAGATTTGGGACAAGTCCTTCTTGGATTTTTCAAGTGTACATGATCATGTGTCTTTCTCGCTTATATACCAGCGAGTACAAACTGTTCCCAGTAATTTAGGTGCTTTATCATACTTATGTGTGCCGTGAAAATTCTTTGTACACTCTGCGGGTCAGCAATTTCGCCAGCCTTGAAGGGGACACTTAGTGTACAGCAGTATTCTAGCCTAGGAAGAGCAAACGATTTGAAGAGAATCATCGTGGGCTTTGTGTCCCTAGTTCTTCTGATGGTTCTCATTATCCATGCTATCATTGTTCTAGCAGATGAGGTAGATGCATTATTGTGGTCTTTGAAGGTGAGATCCTCTGACATTATCACTCCCAGGTCCTTCACATTAGTTTTTTTTTTTCGCTCTATTGAGCGGTTAGAATTTGTTGTATACTCCGATACAGTTCTAATTTCCTTAAGTTTTCCATATCTGAGTAGCTGAAATTTCTCTTCACTGAACTTCATATTATTTTCTGCGGCCTATATAAAGAGTTGGTTGATGTCCGTTTGGAGTTTTGCAGTGTCTTCGATGGAGGACGATGTCATGGCAATTCGGGTGTCATCCACAAAAGAAGACACGGAGCTATGGATTACATTTCTATGACAGATATGAGAATAAGGAATAGGATTGGAGCGAGAACTGTGCCTTGTGGAACAGAGGTTTTCCCTGTAGCCGCCTCAGACTTTACTCTGTTTATTATTAGTCTTTGTGTTCTCTTTCTTTGGAAGTTATGGATCCATCTACCAACTTTTCCTATTATTCCTTTATCACGCATTTTGTGCACTGTTATGCCATGGTCCCACTTGTCAAAGGCTTTTGCAAAGTCTGTGTATACTACATCTCTATTTTGTTTTTCCTCTAGAGCATCCAGGACCTTGTCCTAGTGGTCCAGTAGCTGGGACAGGCAGGAGCGACCTGCTCTAAACCCGTGTTGCCCTGGGTGATGTATCTGATGCATATCTAGGTGGTTGGCCATCTTTTAATGAATTATTTTTTTAATTTTTGGGATTTTATTTATTTTTTTTTTTTTGGGGGGGGGGGCACGGGATATTTTGCATACCTAACGTGTGGGCATTTGTTGAAAGATTATAAAGACACTTTATAGGTCCAGGAGCTAGATGCTAACTTTTTCTTACCTAAGGGAATTGCAGTAGCAAGGAATTGCAAAATTAGTTGATTATATTCTAATAGTTATGTAGTGTGCAATACTTGTTTATTCTCACATTTACTGAAGTTACTGAACCTGCGGTAAATTGTATACAGGAGGCCCCGCTTATACGGCGGGTTAGGTTCCAGGTTACTGCCGTAAAGCGAATCCCCCTTTTTTCCATTTACAAATGCCTGATAACATGTTTATACTATCATACATTAACTTAGAAATGGAACTAGGCTTAAAAAATAAAAAAAGTTAAATTCATATACAGTAGCGTGATTACTTACTTTAAAATATTTGTAGTGTTAACATAGAGTGATGTTAACCAGTATTTATTGTAGTAAGTTAAGTGTGGCAGCTCGACCAGCTACCACAATTATCTTGATTTGTTTTTATATGATTGTATACATTTTGTTTATATGATGTGTAGCGTATTTCTTATAAGCTTGTGAAAATAATGTCAAAGATGGATTAGTAAAAATGTCTATAATAAAGATTATAATTATTATTACTAATTATTATTACACCCCCGCACAAAAATCTCTATGACATTCCACGGCATTTTTAAAACTACACTTAAAAAAACACTTTATCTCCTTAACCTATCTCAGCCCATCATAAAAGCATAAGTAAAAACTATACATACATTTGCTCAAAATGAGAAACATAGGTAAAACATTATAATCAATATATATTTACTCTCAATATCTGTAATTCTCTCAAATGTTAATCATTCCAGTGTGTAATTCTTCTCTGCCAGACTTACGAAAGTCATATAGCATCAACTAATACAATATTCATTTGTGTTGTATTGTAACTCACCTAGTGACCATATGTACATAATTACTGCACTCTTATTGTCTTATTAATCTTAAGTTAATCTTGAATTTGCCTAAAATGCTCTGTATATAAAGGCGCTTTTGGCATGTATACCCAGTTATTATACTCCTTTGTACAAACATTTATCATACTGAAATAAAATTATTATTATTATTATTATTATTATTATTATTATTATTATTATTATTATTATTATTATTATTATTATTATTATTATTATTATTATTATTATTATTATTATTATTATTATTGACATCGACATACCTTCTTCACTAAGTTTAGTTATTTCTAACTTGGCATTTAAAGTAAGGGGCTTACTACTCCTTTTTATCACAACTACCCTTAGATATCATTGTAAACTAGAGAGAACGAGTAAACTAGAGAGAGAATGAGTCGTGGAAAATGTAAACAACTGTGTGGTAGGAAGTCAGGTGAACGTGTATTAATGCCTGTCTATGGTTGATACACGTTGATTTCACGTTATGCATGTTTGTGAAGCTTTACTCTCTCACAATACAAGCACCTTATTTGATGTACAAGTTGTCTTCACGTTGGTGCAGTAGAATAAATAACAACAACACTCACATTCTCATGCCACTCACGATTTTTAGAGCGAATATTACTGTGTGTGAAGGTATATGAAAGTTTCTCTACAGTTACCCCCAGTAATACTATACACAGCTTCTCATTGATAGAATAATGAATATGTAACCTAAGCCTGGCCACTGCAATATCAGTCAGACTGTTCACATTTCAAGTTGCTCCATAAATATACTTACCTACTTTCATGGCATCATATTGGGTTAGAGATCTACTCCGGCTTCTAACTGCATTCCTATATTCTATTCTATTCTATTTGATTTGCCGGTATGGTATCTGGGCCCGGGTCTCTTCCATTTTGGTGACCCGGCATTGGCTCCCCGGGTAGCGAAGTGTCGTTTATCTTTACTTGCACATGCGTGGCAGTTCTTCAGCAGGAAGGGGGGGGGGGTACCTCACCGGCTCTATGGCCAGATGACGTACCAAACGTTAGTGTGCACTAACGGCGGCCGGTGTGCAGTGCAATGGAGGCCCAAAGCAGGCCCTCGCAGCAACTTCAGCGGGGGGTAGGGGAGGGCGGATGACGTGCAATGACTGGAAGTAAGGTTTCCAAGTCCCTGACAGCTAAGTACACAAGATGTGCTGCCTCATCCTCTTGGACCTGCCCCACTGGGGTCATAGGGAAGTGTCTACGGCGAAGGAGCATCGTAGCCGGGCAGTATAACAGGTAGTGCACCAAGGGCTTTGGAACTATTCGGTCACAATGGGCACAGAGCTCCTCTCGTGCCCATTCAACAGTCTGCGCAGTGGTGGGATACCCTAAGCATAGGCGGTAGATATGCACCCTCAGTTCTCTGGACTGTGTCCGAATACTTGGAGGGGGCGCCCTGTGGGTCGCCCTGATTTACCAACAGAGGCTCCGTGAATCCCCAGGGTCAGGGAATGGGCGCCTGGCCGCACCGGCAGCCCATAGCGCAATCTGGCTGAGGCTGATGGAGATTGCAGCACGTGGCTGTGCCTCGAGGGTTGCAGTCCTAGCAGCCTCATCTGCAGCATCATTGCCAGGGATACCCACATGGCTCGGGATCCAGTTGATGGTGGCCCTGCGAACCCGGGCCATGAGAGTCTGCAGGTCACCCCGGATGGATGTGATTAAGTGTATGTTGTCCTCTGACTCTCTGTGCATAAGCGCTTGGATCGCTGCCTTGGAATCAACGTGGATGACGGAGGGATGCTGATGGTCTGCAAGAGCATGCTGCAGAGCTTGTTGGATGGCAAAGAGTTCGGCCTGGAGGATGGTGCAATGGTCTGGGAGGCGCCAACCTGCTGTCAGATTGCTGTGGAATATCCCAGCAGCTGTGCGGCCTGCCACTGGGTCTCTGGAGCCATCGGTGTAATATGGCACACACCCTGGGCCTTCCACACCCACAATGCTAGCCGAGGCAAGTAGTTGCAGAATGTCCTGGGTGCAATGCCTCTTGCTGTCTGGTAGGGTTGTCCAGTGCACTGCAAACAGCTCTGGTGCCCATGGGGGTGGCACCATGTAGTTCGCTGCCAGTCTGTCGCAGCCTCCTGCCTGGAGCAATGTCATAGGCAGGAGCTTCCGTGTGGCATCTGCTACCGACCACATCCATCGGCGGCCGAGATGCAGTGGAATGACCTGTCCCTGGTGGACCTGTAAATCTCTCATCAGTTTGTCAGCCCCTGGGAGTCGGAGATACTTTGCGATCCTCTTGGCAGCTACCAGTTGGATCCTATCTTCAAGAAGCTGTAGCTACACCTCAAGGTTCAGAGCCACTGCATTGGCCCACCTAGGGGCCCCCAGCACGGCCCGTACAGCTGTGTTCTGGATGACACAGAGGGATTTGATGTTTGTGGGTCTGGCGTGAACCAGAGCAAGTGCCCCATAGTCAACGAGGGAGCGTATTGCCTGGATGCAGAACAACCTCATGACCTTGAGGCTGGCCCCAACCCTAGGGTTGGCCATGGCACTCAATGCCCTGACCCTCTGCAGAGCCTCTCTTTAATGTGGTGCACATGTTTCTGGAAGGTGAGGCGCCTGTCAATGTAGATGCCAAGGTACCTATAACTGTGAACCCACTCCAGGTCGATGCCCAGGACCCGCAGCCTCTGACTGGGTACCCTTGTGCGAAGGATCATGGCTTTGGATTTTGCCACAGATATCTTGAGCTCCAAGTGACGGCAAGTGGAAGCCAGCAGATCGAGGTCCTCCTTGGCACGCTGCAAAAGCCGGCACTTCCTAGGTACGACAAGTGCCAGGTCATTGGCATAGCTGAGGAGGAAGGTGCCTCTGGAGAAAGGCAGGCTCACCAGCTGGTGCATCAGTACATTAAACAGGGTGGGACTAAGCACCCCGCCCTGTGGAGTGCCATTGTCCTGGGTCTTGAGAGAAGAGGCATGCCCTTGGAAGCGTACCAGGGCCCGCCTGTCCTGGAGATAGGAACGAAGCCATGAAAGCAGCCTGCCTTTAACCCCCCTGCGGGCCAAGAGTGAGAGGATGGCAGGTGCACTGGCTAGGTCAGAAGCTTTCTCGAGGTCAAGAAAGACAACAATGTGGGCTTGGGTGTCCAACTCAATGCCGGCCAGTAGAGTGGTAAGGCTTTCGAAAGTGCCCTCTCCTCTGGTGAAGCCATAGAGGTGTTTATGAGGAGGGCCAAGCTTCCACCTCAGGGACTCCAACACCATCCTTTCAGACAACTTCGAGATGCAACTGGTGAGGGAGATGGGTCTCACACTGCCAGGATCCCCAGGCTTAGGAATCGATATGATGTCAGCCTCCTTCCATACGACAGGGAGTTTGCCAGCTCGCCAAGTCCGGTTGACGACCCCCAGGACAGCTGAATGTCCAGAATGGCCAGACCGAGTGATCATGCCATAGGTGATACCATCATGCCCTGGTGCAGTGTCCTGATGAGATGTGAAGGCTGCATGGAGCTCCTGGTCGGTGAAGTCTTCATCCGTGATGTCCTTAGCCTGGCATGCCGCTTGGATCACCATCATCCTTCTAGGAAGGAGGGTGGCTTGGAGGTCCTGGAGATCCTGAGGCAGTTGAGCCATGGCCACTCTGGAGGTGAAAAGGTCCACCAGACGTTCTACCTCCGTTGCAGGGTCTGGGTGCAACCGAGCCACACTGCGACACTGCCCAGTGGCCAATCGTAACTTGGTCCAAATCTCAGATAAGGTTGAGGAGTAGCTGAAGGAGGCACACCACTCGAACTATTTAGCCTTCCGGACCCTCTGTGAGACATGGCGTGCATGCCGCACCACTTCCCTGAGCAGATGCATAGACTCAACTGGGGGATTATGCCTGTGCATCTTGCGTACGACATTGATGCTGTGGTTCTGCTCCCTTATGTCCTCATTGTAAAACCACCAGTCACGTTTATATGACCCTCCGACTGTAATCTTAGGTATGGCTGCCTCAGCTGCACATGTGAAGGCCACCTGCAGGTTTTGAGCCGCCTCATCTGGGTCTTCCGGAAGAGGAGAATCTGCCCGCCAGCGCTCAATGACCTCCTGGAAGCACTGCCAGTCGGCCTTTTTTAGATTCCATCTGGGGGTAGGTGTGGGGAGCAGGCACCGCTGGACCATCAGTGTGGTGACCACTGCAAAGTGATCACTGGTGAGACGGGGGTGGACCTCCAATCTCACACTCGAGAGCAACCGCCTAGAGATGAGTGTGACGTCCAAGTGGCCACCGTAGTGATGGGTTGGCTCACCATTATTGAGGAGGGCGATCGCAGGGACCTCCTCCAGCACAGCCACAATGTGCCTCCCAGCTGCATTGGTAGGAGAGAGAGAAGAAAGTATTGGGTGGTGGGTGTTGACATCCCCAGCCAAAACAAGACCCTCCCAGGGGGCGAATGCTGCCACCTCTGAAATGTCAAGTGTGTACCGAGAGCTTCTGTAAATATTGTAAACCACGAGAGGTCCATTCAGTAGGTGTAGGGTGACAGCCTGAACCTCTACTCCCTCCCCACAGTTGATGGGGTCAGTGGAGATGGACTGAGGGATAGTGGTCCTGATGTAGATCGCCGTGTCCCTGCCAGTCCATTCCAGGTGCTGAAGGTAGGCCGAGAATCCCGGGATACGTGGCTGCATTTGATGTGACGAATTGGTAAGTGTCTCCTGGAACAGGAAGACATCAACCTCATCCTGAACTGCAGCTTCAATCACTAAGTGAATTTTCCGCTGCAGCCCGCAAATGTTCCACTGGAGGATCTTCAAGGGCCGCAGAGGTGGCCCTCTGATTTCATCTCTGCCTGGGACTCGTCGTCCGTAGTTGGTGACTCCGGGGCCTCCTCCATCATGGACTGGAAGGACTCCTGGATGATGGCTTGAAGTTCCAGTGAGTCCTTCCTGTCCAGTAGGACCACGCCCAGCATCCATGACAGGAGCTGTCTGCAGGCGCCCCTGTCCTCCACCGACGGCAGCAGGCGACAGAGGAGCGCTGAGATGACCCCGATGGTTTTCTTCAGTCGATCAGGAAGTGATTTGACCATTACCTCTGCAGGCATTGAACTGGACGACCCGTCGAGTCGGGGCTGGGTCACTGGGTATGTCTGGGTGGCTGTTGACACTGCAGCAGCATAAGCTGGGTGCACCCTGGGCCCAGCCTGAGTGGCCATGGGCTTCTGGGTCCCCTGGCAGGGAACCTCTGCCTGACTCTGGCTGCTCACAGTAGGGGCCTGCCCTTGGGAAGAGGCCTGCTGGCAGTATGGCAAGGAATGTTGGTTCCCAGCTGGGACCTGCTGGGCAGTGTGCCTGGCCTGTGGCTGTTTGTCCCATTGATTCTGTCTTCTTGGCCACCTTGCCATCTGACCCCATAGTTGACCGCTCTGCTGCAAGCCAGTGTGTGCCCCCTGATGCAACTTCCGGGAGCCCAGTGCGGGGAACTCGCTGGTATTGCCCTCCTGCGGTATCCGGAGAACCGTGGTCAGAGCCCATACCGACTGTTACTGGGTGGTTCGAAGGCTGGGTGGCGTCGGGGCTGTCGGGTCGTTCCGATGACGAACCTGCTGCCAGTGCTGCACCATCACAGGACAACTCCGGTTCCAGGCATGGTGCCTCTTTGAGCAGTTGGCACACTTGGGCTCCGGCTGAAGGGCATTGCCGGTTGGCTGTTTGAGGATGGCAATGCAGTCCTTCGAGTCTTGTGCCTTGCTGCACACACCACACTTCTTCTCTCACTGGCAGGTGGCTGCAATATGATTGAACCCCTGACAGTTGAAGCATTGTACTGGGCCCAACAGGTATGGTCGGATCTTGAATCTTCCCCAGACCTCAAGGTCCAGGTGCATGGGAAGTGGACGTTTGTGGTGGATCAGCACCTGGCAGGTGGGCACCTTGTTCACTGTTGCAGTGAGTCGCTCTGCCTTGACAATATTGGGCACTTCCAAAATGGGGTCCAGTGAGAGGGGCACAGGGACGTGTAAGAGCACCCCCTTGTACACCTCCGAAGCAACCAGTTCCACCATGCTGGGATGCGTCACAACCAGCCCTTTCAATTCCTCGTAAGAATCCTCGTCCCGAGGAATGACCAAAACCTCGTTCCTGAGAGTGAACTCGCAGTGGAACTTGAGGCGGGGTAGACCTTCCAGATACCTTACAAACCCGTAATCCAGAACCTTGAATTTGTTGAAGGCCCTGGTTGCTTGTGCCCGAGCTGAGCGGGAATTCCTCCGTCTAAGTGGAGTCAGCCAGTCCCCGTCCACTGTGGAGGCCAGCGCAACTGGTGTAGGGACCTGGGATGGCTCTATCCTTGCCAGTTGTAGAGCTACAGCCTCCTGGCTTCCTTCCACAATCCCTATGGCCATCTGGGGGTACAAGTCTCCCTGGGTAGCAGCTGCCGACGGATCTAGTGGCAGACTTGCAGATACAGTAGTCTCTACTGCATCATTGGCCTTCTTGGTGGGGGTCACACCAGCCCCACGTCGTCCTCCAACTCATCCCCGCATTCCAATGAACGTTCAGGCCGCTCTCCTGGGTCTGTCATGGTGACTGTAGGTGTGGGGACAGAGCCAGCAGCAGAGCTGCTGCCTGTAACCTCACAGCCGCCAACACTGGGTGCAGAGCTGTGAGGCTCAGAACCCCAGTCAGGGCCCGTAGCCACCCGCACGTGGCTCACTGCCCTGTAACATTGAACACAGCCCAAGGACCAATAGAAACGTCGCCAATCTGTGCGTAAACTAACACAGATATATATTCCAAGCGAACACAACACACTGTCCTACGATCTTTCCACACCGGTGTTCCATATCCAATCTCGATGCACCCTGTCGATGCATTCCTATAACATTCATTTTCATTATTTACTTCTCTCCTAATATTATTCCTAATGCTAGACACAGATATACCAAAGTTATATTTGACTTTCTCCTTCTGGGTACTCTTCTTGACTAACTTATTAACTTTATCATGAAGGAGTAATCCAGTTTCACATTAATTACTTTTTTTTCAGGATTTTTGAGTATCTGTTCCAGGCTTCTCCAATGCACATGTTGTTGGAATCATTAAGTGAGTCAAGACTCAAGAGCCTTCAGTGATGACACAGAATCAGTAACAATGATAGAATCAGGTTCAACTTTAGTGCCATTAGGATGGCAAACAATTCAATTTGCAGTGTAGACGCCCAGTTGTTAATTCTTATGTTTAACTTAACAAAGTTGTTATCGTTCCTATCTAGGCAGATGGCAACAAGAGCAGATGCAGCCCTGCTTAGATCCATCAGTGTAGTATATAAGAACATAAGAACATAAGAATGTAGGAACACTGCAGAAGGCCTACTGGCCCATACGAGGCAGGTCCTTATCAAAACGACATCTTCCTAAAGCTACTCAAGAAATAACTCCCGTACCCCTTAACACCAATCAAACCCAGTCCCTCCCACTCATATATTTGTCCAGTCTCTTCTTAAAGCTACCCAAGGTCCTAACCTCTATCACCCCACTGGGAAGACTGTTCCACGCATCTACAACTCTGTTAGAAAACCAGTACTTACCTATGTCCTTTCTAAATCTAAATTTATCCAACTTAAATCCATTATTCCTGGTTCTTACCTGGTTCGACACCCTCAGTACTTTATTAATGTCTCCCTTGTTTATGCCCGTCATCCACTTATACACTTCAATGATATCTCCCCTCATTCTACGCCTCTCCAGAGAGTGGAGATTTAAGGCTTTAAGTCTATCTTCATACGGGAGGTTCCTTACACAGTAAATCATTTTAGTCATTCTTCTCTGTATGTTCTCTAATGAGTCTATGTCCATCCTGTAGTAAGGGGACCAAAACTGACCAGCATAATCTAAATGAGGCCTCACTAGTGATGTATAGAGCTGTAAAATAACTTTTGGACTTCTGTTACTTATACTTCTTGAGATAAATACAAGTAATCTGTTGGCCTTGTTGCGCACACTAAGGCACTGCTGTCTTGGCTTTAGATTTCTGCTTACCATGACTCCCAAGTCTTTTTCACATTCTGTATGACCAAGCTCTACTTCACCTAGATTATAGCTTCGAGGGTTATTTTCATTACCAAGGGCAAGTACCTTACACTTATCCACATTAAACTTCATCTGCCATTTTTCAGACCAAGACATTAATTTGTTCAAATCGTCCTGGAGTTCACTGATGTCCTCCTCAGAGTGAATTATATGGCCTATCTTTGTATCATCAGCAAACTTACTCATGTCACTAGTAATCCCCTCATCAAGGTCATTAATGTAAATTATGAACAAGAGAGGGCCTAAAACTGATCCTCGTGGAACGCCACTAGTGACTAATCCCCATTCAAATTTCACTCCATTAATGGTAACTCTCTGCTTTCTATTGGTAAGCCATGCCTCAATCCATGCTAGAACTTTACCTCCTATACCATGAGCTGCCACTTTTCTTAAGAGTCTCTTGTGAGGTACTCTGTCGAAGGCTTTACTAAAATCCAAATAAACAATATCATATTCCTTATCACTGTCAACTGCCTCAAATGTTCTATTGAAGAACGTCAGTAAGTTTGTCAGGCAGGAACGACCTCTCGTGAATCCATGCTGAGATTCATTTATCAAGTTATGCTCTTCAAGGTGACTTCTGATAATGTCAGCTATAATTGATTCTAATAACTTGCCCACTATAGATGTCAGGCTTATTGGACGTTAATTTGAAGGAAATAAATGGTATAAAATACCGACATAATGGAAATATAAACACAAATGCAGTATAATGTGATCCTTTATTGACCAGTGATCTGATATAATAAATTTTCCGGACAGATAGTGGCACCAGGATTAGAAAATTTGAGGTTTAGCGAGAAGGAATTGGATTTAGAAGAAGCAGAGGCAGGTGTGGGAGGTTGGGGGAGAGTGGAAGGGGGGTGGAAGGTGGAAGGCAACGAAAGCATCGTCTAATTACGAAAAGATGTAATTGGAGGTGACAATCGGCCAAAAAGTGAGAGTACTCAGCTAGGCAAGTACGTGTAAGTAGACACACGTACTTGCCTGGCGCAGGACACTGAGGAGAACTGTAGCTTGATGGAGCACTGTATATCCTGAGTGGCGGCGAGACTGGCTGTATGGCGTGCAGTCAACAGGCGAAGAGAATTCAGGCAGCAAGAGGCTTCCTGCCCTACGGTCGGCAACCACCGACGCACCAATCCTGATGGTGGAGAGGAAGACGAAGGTCCAGCAAGCACTACTCAACACGGGGTAATTCGAGAGAGGCGAGATCGTCGAAGTGTTAGGAAAGCAAACGTCACCACTCGAGCTAAGTCGACTGACTTTTTTGTCAAAAAGTCAGTCGACTTAGCTCGAGTGGTGACGTGTGCTTACCTAACACATCGACGATCTCGCCTCTCTCGAATTACCCCGTGTTGAGTAGTGCTTGCTGGACCTTCGTCTTCCTCTCCACCATCAGGATTGGTGCGTCGGTGGTTGCCGACCGAAGGGCAGGAAGCCTCTTGCTGCCTGAATTCTCTTCGCCTGTTGACTGCACGCCATACAGCCAGTCTCGCCGCCACTCAGGATATACAGTGCTCCATCAAGCTACAGTTCACCTCCTCAGTGTCCTGCGCCAGGCAAGTACGTGTGTCTACTTACACGTACTTGCCTAGCTGAATACTCTCACTTTTTGGCCGATTGTCACCTCCAATTACATCTTTTCGTAATTAGACGATGCCTTCGTTGCCTTCCACCTCCCACCCCCCTTCCACTCTCCCCCAACCTCCCACACCTGCCTCTGCTTCTTCTAAATCCAATTCCTTCTCGCTAAACCTCAAATTTTCTAATCCTGGTGCCACTATCTGTCCGGAAAATTTATTATATCAGATCACTGGTCAATAAAGGATCACATTATACTGCATTTGTGTTTATATTTCCACGGTAATTTGAAGGAGTGGACTTATCCCCTGATTTGAATATAGGAACCACATTAGCCATCTTCCACAACTCTGGCACAACACTGGTAAGGATGGACGCATTGAATACACTCGTTAATGGCTGACTAAGCTCCATCTTGCATTCCTTAAGTACCCTTGAAAACAACTCATCGGGTCCCGGGGACTTATTTTGTTTCAGTTTGTCTATCTGTTTAATAACCATGTCCCTCGTGACAGTAATATTAGTTAACTTAAATTCATCAGGAACTAAATAATTGTTAATTACTGGAATCTCATTTACATCTTCCTGTGTAAAAACTGACAAAAAATAGTCATTAAATAAGGAACACATTTCCAGTTCATTATCCGTCAGCTGTCCATTCCCAGATTTCAGAGGTCCTACTTTTTCCTTCACCTTCGTCCTATACACTTGAAAGAACCCCTTTGGATTAGTCTTTGATTCATTAGCAACTCTAATTTCATAGTCACGTTTAGCCTTTCTAATCGCCTTTTTTACTTCTCTTTTAAGCTGAACATATTGGTCAGTAAGGTTAACCTTTCCTCTTCTGATGCGCCTATAAATTCCCCTTTTCTCCCCTAATAGATGCTTTAGCCTCCTGTTAACCCATTTGGGATCGTTATTATTACACCTAATTTCTCTCTGGGGAATGTGTATACTCTGGGCACTGTGTACATTATTAAGAAAACAATCATAAAAGCAGATCCCTTCATATTCATAAGTATGATTATCGTCAATAAAATCATTAGCTAAATAACCCCAATCAAGATTAGACAGATGTTCCCTAAGTCCATTATAATCGGCAGAACGAAAATCAGGGAATTTTACTGTATTATCATTATTCTTGCATTCCCAATTAATGCTAAAGGTGATGTATTTGTGATCACTTGCGCCAAGCTCTTCAGTGATCTCCAGATTATTCACGAGTGTTTCCTTATTTGACAAGACTAGGTCTAGCAAATTATTACCCCTGGTAGGCTCAGTTACACTCTGTTTCAGAAAACAGTCTTGAACTGTTTCCATGAAGTCACTGGACTCTAGATTACCTGTCAAAGAATTCCAGTCAATTTGGCTAAAGTTAAAGTCCCCTACTATGACTATGTTACTGTGTCCAGAAGCCCTAACAATTTCGTCCCAAAGAAGTCTCCCTCTATCGTGATCCAAGCCTGGAGGTCGGTATATTACACCTAGAATTAGTTTTTCTTGACCCTCCACGAACTCTACCCAAACAGACTCTGTTACTGCTCCATCTATTTTTATACCTGTTTTTATGCAACAATTAATATTTTCTCGAACATACAATGCAACTCCTCCCCCCTTCCCATTACATCTATCCGCATTGAACAACTTAAATCCCTGAATATTACACTCCCGACTCTTTAAATCATACTACGTTTCAGTTAATGCAATGATATCAAAGTTCCCAGCACATGCTACCAAACGTAGTTCATTAATTTTATTTCTTGCACTTCGACTGTTAGCATAAAATACCATCATATAACTTGTGATAACTTATTACTACCAGCTAGGCGAGAAATATCTTCTTGAGCAGTTGCTTTAACAAGTGATTTAAGGAAGATATTACTAGCAATGAGCTTCTTGGGAGGGACTTACAGGTATGTGATATTAAATGAACACATCTTCCATGGAGGGGTGAAATGCTCTTGTTGCCTACAGTGATACAGTTCATGAAGGTTATAAAACTTAATGCAATTGCACGTTTCACAACCCATTAAGATCTCTGTGCATTTACATAAGAACATAAGAACATAAGAAAGGAGGAACACTGCAGGAGGCCTGCTGGCCCATACTAGGCAGGTCCTTTACAATTCATCCCACTAACAAAACATTTGCCCAACCCAATTTTCAATGCCACCCAAGAAATAAGCTCTGATGTGAAAGTCCCACTCAAATCCAACCCCTCCCACTCATGTACTTATCCAACCTAGATTTGAAACTACCCAAATTCCCAGCCTCAATAACCCAACTAGGTAGACTGTTCCACGCATCAACTACCCTACTTCCAAACCAATACTTTCCTATGTCCTTTCTAAATCTAAACTTATCTAATTTAAATCCATTACTGCGGGTTCTCTCTTAGAGAGACATCCTCAAGACCTTATTAATATCCCCTTTATTAATACCTATCTTTCACTTATACACTTCGATCAGGTCTCCCCTCATTCTTCGTCTAACAAGTGAATGTAACTTAAGAGTCTTCAATCTTTCTTCATAAGGAAGATTTCTAATGCTATGTATTAATTTAGTCATCCTACGCTGAATGTTTTCTAACGAATTTATGTCCATTTTGTAATACGGAGACCAGAACTGAGCTGCATAATCTAGGTGAGGCCTTACTAATGATGTATAAAGCTGCAGTATGACCTCTGGACTTCTGTTGCTTACACTTCTTGATATAAATCCCAGTAATCTATTTGCCTTATTACGTATGCTTAGGCATTGCTGTCTTGGTTTAAGGTTGCTGCTCACCATAACCCCCAAGTCCTTTTCGCAATCTGTATGGCTAAGTTCTACATCATTTAACTTATAAGTACTAGGGTTATGGGCACTCCCAAGCTTCAGAACCTTGCATTTATCTACATTGAACTGCATCTGCCACTTTTCTGACCAAGAATAGAGTTTGTTTAAATCCTCCTGAAGTTCCCTAACATCTACGTTTGAATCAATTATCCTACCTATTTTTGTGTCATCGGCGAATTTGCTCATATCACTAGTAATTCCCTCATCAAGATCATTGATATATATTATAAACAACAACGGGCCCAAGACTGATCCCTGTGGAACGCCACTTGTTACAGATCCCCACTCGGATGTAACCCCATTTATGGACACTCTCTGCTTCCTGTCAGTGAGCCATGACTCGATCCACGAGAGCACTTTTCCCCCAATGCCATGAGCTGCCACTTTCTTTAACAGTCTATGGTGCAGAACTCTATCAAAAGCCTTACTAAAATTTAAGTAAATAATATCAAATTCTTTATTGTGGTCAACAGCCTCAAAAGCTTTACTGAAGAAAGTTAATAAATTAGTTAGACAAGACCGGCCTCTTGTGAATCCATGCTGAGTATCATTGATCAAGCTATGCTTATCGAGATGGCTTCTTATAATCTCAGCTATAATTGACTCTAGCAATTTGCCTACAATTGAGGTCAGGCTTATTGGGCGGTAATTTGACGGTAACGACTTGTCCCCTGTTTTAAAAATAGGAATTACATTAGCCATCTTCCACATATCAGACACTACACCTGTTTGAAGAGATAAATTAAAAATATTAGTTAATGGTTCACAGAGTTCCATTTTGCATTCCTTAAGAACCTTTGAAAAAACCTCATCAGGACCCGGCGACTTATTTTGCTTCAGTCGGTCTATCTGCTTCACAACCATTTCACTAGTGACTGTGATGTTACATAATTTATCTTCTTCTAGCCCACTGTAAAAATTAATTACTGGAATATTGTTAGTGTCTTCCTGTGTAAAAACTGAGAGAAAATAATTATTTAAAGTCAAGCACATTTCATTCTCTTTGTCAGTAAGGTGCCGATAGTTATTTTTAAGGGGACCTATCTTATCTCTAACTTTTGTTCTATAGACCTGGAAAAAACTTTTTGGGTTAGTTTTAGAATCCCTAGCAACTTTAATTTCATAGTCCCTTTTAGCTTTTCTTATCCCCTTTTTAATGTCCCTCTTAATGTCAATATACTGATTCATAAGATGACCCTCACCTCTTTTGATACGCCTATAAATTCCTTTCTTATGCCCTAGTAGATATTTGAGCCTATTATTCATCCATTTTGGGTCATTTCTATTTGATCTAATTTCTTTATATGGGATAAACGCTCTTTGAGCAGCATGTATAGTGTTCAGAAAACTGTCATATTGATAGCTCTCTTCGTTACCCCAGTCAACAGATGATAAGTGTTCTCTAAGCCCATCGTAATCTGCTAAGCGAAAATCTGGGACTGTTACTGAGTTATCGCTACTATCGTACTTCCATTCAATGCTAAATGTAATTGATTTGTGGTCGCTAGCACCCAGTTCCTCTGAAATTTCTAAATTATTAACAAGGGATTCATTGTTTGCCATTACTAAGTCAAGCAGGTTATTTCCCCTTGTAGGTTCTGTCACAAACTGCTTCAAAAAACAATCCTGAAATACTTCTAAGAAGTCGTATGATTCTAAATTCCCAGTCAAGAAATTCCAATCAACATGACTAAAGTTAAAGTCTCCTAGAATTACTACATTATCGTGCCTTGTGGCCTTAACAATTTCCTCCCATAGTAGTTTCCCTTGGTCCCTATCTAAGTTTGGGGGACGGTATATCACTCCTAAAATCAGTTTTTCATGCCCCTCTGAAAATTCTATCCAAACAGACTCTGTATGTGTTACTTCAGACTTAATACCCGTTTTTATGCAACAGTTCAAGCGATCTCGGACATACAATGCCACCCCACCCCCCCTCCCAATACTTCTATCTTCTTGGAACAATTTAAAACCCTGAATATGACATTCCGCAGGCATGTCCCGACTTTTTGAATTAAACCACGTCTCAGTTAAGGCAAATACATCAATGTTACCTACACTAGCAACTAATCTCAACTCGTCCATCTTATTCCTAGCACTACGGCAATTAGCATAATAAACATTGAAAGACTCTCCTTTCTCTTTACCCTTCCTGCTCATTTCTATTTTTCTACTAAACCTATTACTGTCCTTATCATCCAAGGTCCCTGGCTTTTCAATATCTATCTCGTTCTTATTATTACTAGTTCCCCTAGAACTCGTAATATTACTACACTGGGACTTCACTGTTTTCCTGCCAAAACCCATACCACTAACTATTCCTAGTTTAAAGTCCTAACTGCTCCCTCCACTGCAGTTGCTAGTGCTCCCACCCCACACCTAGATAAGTGAACCCCAACCCTAGCATACATGTCATTTCTGCCATAGAAGAGGTCCCAGTTGTCAATGAATGTTACCGCATTTTCCTTACAGTATTTGTCCAGCCAGCAATTGACACCAATTGCCCTGGACAACCATTCATTTCCAACTCCCCTCCTTGGCAAAATACCACATATGAGAGGGTTCCCACCCTTACTCCTAATTATTTCTATTGCTGACCTATACCTGCTAATCAGGTCCTCACTCCTACGTCTGCCAACATCGTTGCCTCCAGCACTTATGTCATCCAGACCACTATAGTGACTGTGTCTAGTTCATTTCTTAATATTATAATACCAAGTACAGTGTTAAACTCACTAATTCTGTCACTGATACTAGAGATACCAAGCTCCTTCCTCATATTAAGAACTTTGAAAGATTTGGGACACCTAAGAATAATTCTGAGAACTTCATTTTGCATTAACTCCAAGGGTCGGAGCATAACCAATTAAGGACCTAACATAGGCTATGTGCATCATTCTCACGATTTTCACATTAGCACCATAGTTGGGGTTGTAGCCAGCAACAGCTTCGAGAGCATTTAGCCTATCTTTGCGTTTCTTATTTAGTTGTGGTATAGTGGATTTATTTAAGGGTACATCTACATCAAGATATCTGAAAGATACAACGTAACTAATATTTTCACCCTGGAGACAGATGGGTGGGGGATGTAGTTTGCTGGTCAGTATCTTTGTTTTGGATGAAGATATGATGAGGCCTAATTGATAACAAATTGCTTGATCTTCGTTGAGAATGGTACTCATCTTTTTATGCCCTGTTGCATGGATCATGATGTCATCAGCATAGTTTATAGCTATATGTTTAGGTGAGGCAGGTAGAGCATTTAGGAGAGCATTAATCAGAATATTAAATAGCATGGGACTGAGAACTCCTCCCTGTGGGGTACCTAGGGACATTTCTTTAGACTTGTTTGTCAAGCAAGTCTAAAGGACAGAAGATACTCTACTTGAAATTTTGAAAAGTTTCCAGACAATGGAGAGAAGTGGAGCTGACAAGGAAGTAAACAGACTGATGCCCGGATGCTGTTAGAGCTAATCAGGAAGCCATATAAATGAATTTTTAGTAATAATTTGAAATGTTAGTGTTAGCGAATCTGTGTTAAGTGAAGCACTGTAAGCGGTGCCCTCCTCTACCTCAGCAAAATGCTCAGAAAATGCATAACACCACTAATTATTATATAGATCATAGCTGACATCTGTGACATACTATATAGAGAGTCCCTGGTTATGCAGAGCATTTCATGCAAATTAAGATAATTTTATCCCCAGGATGCCACCCACACCCGACTGGTGTGGGTGGCAGAGAAACAGAGAAATGCTCCCAAATGTTTTCATCCGTACTGGGGATCGAACTACGGACCTGAATATGTGAGCTGAGTGCGCTACCAGCCCAGCAATGGAACACATACGTTGATAAGTAAGACTTATGTGTAACATTACCGTTATCATATTCACATATATGTTGCACATTAATATATAGAGAAAGTGAAAGAAAAGCTGTCATTACCCCCAGCATTGTGAGATTAACAGTGTTAACATCTCCCAGACGCAGGAAAATCAGTCATTACCTCCAGCATTGTGAGGTTAACAGTGTTAACATCTCCAAGACGCAGGAAAAACAGTCATTACCTCCAGCATTGTGAGGTTAACAGTGTTAACATCTCCAAGATGCAGGAAAAACAGTCATTACCTCCAGTATTGTGAGGTTAACAGTGTTAACATCTCCAAGACGCAGGAAAAACAGTCATTACATCCAGTATTGTGAGGTTAACAGTGTTAACATCTCCAAGACACAAGAAAAGCAGTCATTACCTCCAGTATTGTGAGGTTAACAGTGTTAACATCTCCAACATGCAGGAAAAGCAGTCATTACCTCCAGAATTGTGAGGTTAACAGTGTTAACATCTCCAAGACGCAGGAAAAGCAGTCATTACCTCCAGCATTGTGAGGTTAACAGTGTTAACATCTCCAAGACGCAGGAAAAGCAGTCATTACCTCCAGTATTGTGAGGTTAACAGCGTTAACATCTCCAAGACGCAGGAAAAGCAGTCATTACCTCAAGCATTTTGAGGTTAACAGTGTTAACATCTCCAAGACGCAGGAAAAACAGTCATTACCTCCAGCATTGTGAGGTTAACAGTGTTAACATCTCCAAGACGCAGGAAAAACAGTCATTACCTCCAGTTTTGTGAGGTTAACAGTGTTAACATCTCCAAGACGCAAGAAAAGCAGTCATTACCTAGAACATTGTGAGTTAACAGTGTTAACATCTCCAAGATGCAGGAAAAACAGTCATTACCTCCAGTATTGTGAGGTTAACAGTTTTAACATCTCCAAGACGCACGAAAAGCAGTCATTACCTCCAGTATTGTGAGGTTAACAGTGTTAATATCTCCAAGATGCAGGAAAAGCAGTCATTACCTCCAGAATTGTTAGGTTAACAGTGTTAACATCTCCAAGACGCAGGAAAAGCAGTCATTACCTCCAGCATTGTGAGGTTAACGGTGTTAACATCTCCAAGACACAGGTTCTTGTTCTCCTTCAGTAAGTGTTCTTGTTCATCTCTATAACTCAGGAAGGAGTCAATCACCTTGTACAGTTTTTCTCCTGCAGTGTTGGTCAGGAACTGTGACCCGTGACCTGGCTGACCTGGACACTTCACTTTTATTGCTGTAATTGTAATTTTAATCACATAAATCATCCAAACTCTTTAATTTTAAGAACAGGTTGAAGATACAGTAAATCATAGAGTATTTGCTCAATAGTGCAGTCAAACAAAACATTGATTATAATCTATAGCATAAGCAATGACAACGGAGCTCACCATTCTTATAATGATAGTTCTATAAGTAAAATAACCACAGTGAAAACAGTGAAATTTTCAATGATTTCATGATTTCTCTCATTATTAAGAAATATTGGAAATCTTGAAAACACTTGGAATTTCACTATTTTTTCAATGTGGTTATTTTACATATTGTGATATCACCTATTTATGTTGATCTTATTGCAAATTTCTATAAGAAATCTCGCAGTCTGTCTTTCATGTAAGTACAGTGCATTATTATTATTATTAGTAGTAGCAGTAGTAATATATTACAAAATATGTACTGAAACCCATATGGATCATATAGTGTGGCAGCTTGTGCGATGATCACTCTGACAATCACTGTTGACACTAACAACTGGAAACTTCTTTGTCCTGGTCTCACAAGTACCCCGATGGCTACACTTCTTTAGAAGAGTTAGCTGACTAACAGGAAATTCCTGCATTCCTCCATGCACGAACTGTGGAGTCTATCCTAGCTTGAAATTACCTGATTCTACCCAGTCTAAATAGACTTTTAATAACCTCCCTCTTTCTCTTAGAAACTATGTACACAGAGGTATGGTTCATGTAAGTAGTTAATAAAAGTTAGCAATCCAGTATACACTCTAGGGGTCCCTGCATTCACTGGGGTTTCCCTAACTAATATTTATATACAGAGAAAAATTCCTAACCTCTGGCCTAATATTCAAAGGATGATTACTCAGCAATCTTGGCAGCTTTGTGCCTTGGATTGGGCACTCTGCTCACTCATAACCCATAACTAAATTACCCTGTGTTCTCCATTTTAACGTCAGCCGACCTGTTACTAAGGATGTAAATAGAATAATGTCACGACGGAAGCCTGGCAGAGTATTTTGTCAGCAGTATGGAATGCTGAGCTGGGAGCTCCTATGAGTTATCCCAACTATTCCTGATGCCAGAAGAACGGTCCTGCGTTTTGTGAACCCATCTCTCCTACCATGCTCAGAGATGCTTGCTTTCACAATATGTCTAATCTCATTACATAATATAGCATGACATTAAAGTCTAATGCTACATTATAAATTCTAAAATTATTTACTAAAGATTTAAGCTTACTTGAATCGTTCATAAGGCCTAAATCTATCAATTTGTATATTATTCTCTTTGGGTGTAAAGGTGCAATAAATCACCATGAAACTACGATACTAAAATATTTACATATGAGTCAAGCAGTACGAATTTTTGTACAAATAAATTTCCACATCCTTCTGCCAGCAAAGGTAGATGCTAAATCTAGATTAAGTTCACCTCTCACCCAGTGGACCCTGGACACAAGCACCGTCCAGTCACTCTCGTAGAGGAGACGATGGTCCAACTTCGACTGTAGAGTTTCCACTGTGTGTACCACTATAGGTAGAAACTTGTAGGTTCCAATGATAGTAACACCATTCATTTTAACTGTAACATCTCTCACATGTCTAGTCTTGTCTGAGTGGCTCTGTAGTTCCCCACCCAGCAACCTATATGCCCGAGTATGTTCCCCTCCTACTGATACAAGGTTCCTTGGGTTTCATGACAACCCATTTCCCTTTTGGGGTATACCTTGAGTATACCTGGAAAGGGTTTTTGGGAGCAACGCCTCAGTAGCTCGGTCTATGACCAGGCCTCCCGGTGGATTAGGGCCTGATCAACCGGGATGTTACTGCTGACCACACGCAAACCGGCATACAAACCACAGCCCAGCTCAACAGATACTGACTTTAGGTCCCGGTCCATTGCCTTCTTAAACAAAGCAAGGATTCTATTGGTAATCCCCCTTATGTATGCTGGGAGGCAGTTGAACGGTCTTGGGCCCCTGACACTTTTTGTGTTGTGTTTTAGTGTACTCGTGGTGTCCCTTCTTATCATTGGGTGGATGTTGCATTTCCTGCCAAGTCTTTTACTTTCATAAGGAGTGATTTCCATGTGAAAATTTGGAACGAGTGTCCCTAGGACTTCCCAAGCATATATGATCGTGTATGTTTCTCGCCTGTGTTCCAGGGAAAACAAATTAAGGAACTTAATCATTCCCAGTAATTTAGGTGCTTTTTCATACTTACAAATGTGTACCGTGAAAAATATTTATACATTCTCCAGGTCTACATTTTCACCTGCCTTGAAAGGGGCAGTTAGTGTACAGCAATATTTCGGTTTAAAGAGAACAAGCGATTTGAGGAGAATCATCATGGGCTTGGCTTCCCTAGTTTTAAAGGTTCTCATTATCCATCCTATCATTTTCCTAGTAGATGCGTTAGATACATTGTTGCGATCTCTGAAACTGAGATCTTCTGAAATTATCACTCCCAGATCCTTCACATTAGTTTTCCTCTCTATTGTATCATTGGAATTTGTTTATTACACCGATACAGCTTTAATTTCCTCGAGTTTTCCTCGAATTTAAATTTCTCTACAATAAAGTTCATGTTGCTTTTCGCGGCCTATTTAATATTTGGGTGGTGTCCGCTTGGAGTCTTGCAGTGTCATCCACAGATGACACCGTCATCCAAATTCCGTAGTCATCCGCAGAGGAAGACACGGTGCTGTGACTTATATCTCTGTGTTAGATATGAGGATGAGGAACAGGATGGGGACGAGTACTGTGCCTTATCTAACTGAGCTTTTCACTGTGTCGCCTTAGTGTTTACTCTTCATGTTCTATTTGTTAGGAAGTTATAGATCCATCTACCAACATTTTCTGTTATTCCTTAACCACGCATTTTGTGCGCTATTACACCATGGTCACACTTGTCAAAGACTTTCACAAAGCCTGTGTATACTATATCTGCATTTTATTTCTCCTCCAGTGCACCTAAGACGTTGTCATAGTGGTCCAGTAGTTGAGACAGGCAGGAGCTGCCTACTCTAAACGCATGTTGCCCTGGGTTGTGTAAATTATTTGTATCTAGGAGGGTGGCGACCTGGCTTCCTAGATCCCTTTCAAAAATTTTTATGATATGGGACGTTAGTGCTGTTGGTCTGCAATTCTTTGCAATTGCTTTACTGCCACCTTTGTGGAGAAGAGCTACGTCTGTTTTTTTTTTTTAGTGACTGTGAGATGAACCCTGTGTCCATGCTTACTCTCCATAGATTGCTGAAGTTATGTTTTTGATGAACACAGAGTTCCAAGAGTTTGGGCCTTGGGTCGAGTGCATGGGGACTCTTCGTCCAGTTAATGGCTTACTAAACACAGAGCCATATTGGGAATTTAGTATCTCACTAATTTCTTTTCTGTCATCTGTGCAAGCACCATCTCGTTAAGCAGGAGTCCAATACTGGATATTATTTTTTCCTGAGATTTGGCATAAGAAAAGAAATATGTATTTCTTGAATTTCATTTATGGCTTGAAGTTCTTCCTCAGTTTCTTGTCTCCTGTATGATTCCTTAACCTTAAGCTCAATATTTACTATTTCTCTCACCAGTGCCTCCGTTCGTATTTCAGATATAATGGCCCATTTCAGCAGCCCTGTGATTCTTTGCCTTCGCTGGTATAAGGAGCGTCTCTATCTAGTTTACATCTTCTCTTCCTTTTTCTTAAAGGAATGTGCCTTAAGCATACCTTAATTGCAGAACATTCAATTCTTTCTAGACAAAGGCTCGAATCTGTGTTGTTTGGAATATCCTCCAAGCTTGTTTCATTTAGGACATAGTTGATTTGATTCCACTGTTTGTTTTTGTTCTTGAAGTTCAATTTGGTGAAGGCACCTTCATAAATGGTCGTATTTTGCTGGTCTGGAGCCCTGGGCATTGTGTCTGTACGTCTATTATGTTGTGATCTGAGTGTATTGTCTTTGATACTGTTATATTTTATATCAGATCATCATTGTTGGTGAAGATGAAGTCCAGTGCTTTTCCAGTCTTCTTGGTTCTATTATTTGTTGGTTTAAGGTGAATTTGTTGCAGATATTTAATAGCTCATGTGTGTGTGAATTTTCATCTGAGCTGCCTCCTGGGGTGATCTCTGCTAAAACAATGTTTGCTACGCTCCTCCTCCTCTTTAGGTGTCTTAAGTTGAAATCAAAAAGATGTTTGGAGCAGGATTTGGGAGATTTTCCAGACAGTGGTCAATTTTTAAAAGCTGTTCTTCGAATTGTTGGGAAGTTTCAGCTAATGGCTTATTTATAACCATACTGACAAGGTTGTTTTTCAGTCTTTAGTGCCAAAACTTTAACTACATCATTTGAGGTGTTTAGTAATTCCGAGCAAATGAGCGACTCTGTGACATACAGGTCAGCTACCCTCTCAATGTTGCCTGTTTGCTCTGTTGCATCTGAATAGGTTATAATCTTGGATCCATATTTCGTTGTCAAAGTGATCCTTTATGTGGGTCTCTGTGAAAGCCGCAAACATTGCATTTGTTTCTGTGAGCAGTCCACTGATGAAAGGTATTTTGCTGTTTGCTGATGGCTTTAGACCCTCTATGTTTGCAAAGATAAATGCAATGGTTGAGTGTCCATCATTCCTTACCTGAATAGGGTTACTTGGCGGATCATCGTGTGTTCCAATACTCATTATTATTAATGTGGTCGCTGCTATCATAGTTTCGGCTTCCCCTTCATCCTCTCTGGCTTTGCAAGGAATTTGGGTGGAATCTTGCCATTGATAATGTATCCAACTGGGGACCTGTATAAGCCAATATCTTCCTAAATAGTCTGTCTTCTTGAAAGGAAGTCATCTGATCGGATCCCACCAGAATACCAACAACTTTGACTGTGACAGTGGTAATACCTTGATCTTGCCAGCTTTACGCCAAGCTTCATCAGTCACTTAGTTGCAGCAGTAAGGTCTCTGGCGGTGATTGCCATAGGCAGCGTTTTCACCAAAGGTGTAATATTTCTATGATGTCCACCTTATTTAACAGTGACATCGTAATACATCATAAGTCCTGGGTGGGTCCTGACTTACAGCTCCTCCTAAATGCCATACTAACTTTGGGGTGACATTCAAGTTTAATTTAGATTCCAACTTCTCTGTTATCATAGAGATTTGTCTTATGATCTTTAGAGTTGTCTCCTGAGTGTTTAGAGTCATAATCCTGTTCATTATAGGCTGGTGACTCTTATCTCTCACTATGCTCAGATGAGAAACAAGATCTCTAAACCAGTTCCTCAATGATTTATTTTACTGTGAGACAGTAAGTCTGATATTTCAGATGTAACGCATATTTACTGGTACAGACATATTATCTTTGGATTCTATGGCTAACGAACCATTGAGGATTATTCCAATCACGTAGGTACTGACGGTCATGTCGACACCCTCTCAAACGTTGGGAAATTTAGTTGTTTACCTGGAGTTTACCTGGACAGGGTTTCGGGGATCAACGTCCCCGCGGTCCGGTCTGAGACCAGGCCTCATGATAGATCAGGGTCTGATCAACCAGGCTGTTACTGCTGGCTGCACGCAAGCTGACGTACAAACCACAGCCCGGGCGGTCAGATTCTAAGAGTGGAGGTGCCTGTCCAGTGCCTTCTTGAAGACAGCCAAGGGTCTATTGGTAATCCCCCTTATGTATGCTGGGAGGCAATTGAGCAGTCTTGGGCCCTGGAAACTTATTGTGTTGTCTCTCAGTGTACTCGTGGCGCCTCTGCTTTTCATCGGGGGAATGTTGCATCTCCTGCCGAATATTTTGCTTTCAGGAGAGAGAGGAGGAGCTTAAAGCTATTAGTGAAATTGAAAGAAATTCGAAATATTTCTTTTCATATGCCAAAAACAAGGCAAATACCACATTTACTCAGACAGGATGACAACAAGGAAATGAGTGAAATACTGAAATCCCAGTACGACTCTGTGTTTAGTGAGCCACTAATCAGTCTGAGGATCGACGACCCAAATGATTTCTTCATGAATGAGCCTCAAAACTCCATAAGGACCCCAATGGAAATAAGTCACTCTGTCTGACTTTTTTGGGTTATCCTAGGTTCTCTACACATATGCTGCTATGTATGATAATTCTATGTAACTGTATTTGTGTATACCTGAATAAACTTACTTACTTACTTACTTATAAATGTATGCAAGATTTCCGACATTGCCCTAACTCCGACAGACTTTGAAAAAGCCATTGACAACATGCCCATGAACTCAGCCCCGGGCCCAGACTCGTGGAACTCTGTATTCATTAAGAACTGCAAGAAACCCCTCTCACGTGCCCTAAGTACACTATGGAGGAGGAGCTTGGACATGGGTGAAATTCCACAGTCACTTAAAACAACGGATATAGCCCCACTCCATAAAGGTGGCAGCAAAGGATTAGCTAAGAACTATAGACCAATAGCTCTAACATCCCACATCCTAAAAATATTTGAAAGAGTGCTAAGAAGCAGGATTGCAAATCACCTGTGTTCCCAAAATCTGCACAATCCAGGGCAACATGGGTTCAGGGCAGGTCGCTCCTGCCTCTCACAACTACTGGATCACTATGATATGGCCTTGGATTCACTGGAAGAAAATCAGAATGCAGATGTAATATACACAGACTTTGCAAAAGCGTTTGACAAATGCGATCATGGCGTAATAGCGCACAAAATACGTGCTAAAGGAATAACTGGGAAAGTGGGGAGATGTATCTTCAACTTCTTAACAAATTGAACACAAAGAGTAGTGGTCAAAAGAGTTAAATCGGAGGCTGCCATAGTGAAGAGCTCTGTTCCACAAGGCACAGTACTCGCCCCCATCCTAGCCACGATCACAAGTGCAAAGAAAATGATAGGATGGATAATGAGAACGTTCAAAATTAGAGATTCCAAGCCAATAATGATCGTTTTCAAATCACTTGTTCTCTAGGCTGGAATACTGCTGTACATTAACATCTCCATTCAAAGCAGGTGAGAGTGTACAGAAAACCTTTACTGCACGTATAAGTTCTGTCAAGCACCTTAACTACTGGGAACGCTTGGAAGCACTTGACTTGTACTCGTTGGAACGCAGGAGGGAGAGATATATCATAATCTACACTTGGAAAATCTTGGAGAGAATGATCCCGAATCTGCACAAAGAAATCACTCCCTACGAAGGTAAAAGACTGGGCAGGCGATGCAAAATTCCCCCAATTAAAAGTAGTGGCGCTATTGGTACACTAAGAGAAAGCACCATGAGTGTCCGGGGCACAAGACTGTTCAACAGCCTCCCAGCAAGCATAAGGGGAATTACCAATAAACCCCTGGCTGCCTTCAAGAGAGAGCAGGACAGATACCTAAAGTCATTGCCGGATCAGCTGGGCTGTGGTTCGTAAGTTGGACTGCGTGCGGCCAGCAGTAACAGCCTGGTTGATCAAGCCCTGATCCACCGGGAGGCCTGGTCGTGGACAGGGCCGCGGGGGCGTTGATCCCTGGAATAACCTCCAGGTAGGCAGGTAGGTATATGGAGTGATTTTCATGCGCAGGTTTAGTACCAATCCTTCCAGGACCTTCCAAGTGTATATTATCATGTATCTCTATCGCCTGCGTTCCAGGGAACACCGATCAAGGACCTTCAACCGTTTCCAGTAGTTTAAGTGCCTTATTGCACTTATGTGAGCCGTGAAAATTCTTTGTACACTCTCCAGGTCTACAATGTCGCCAGCCTTGAATGAGGTCGTTAGTGTTCAGCAGTATTCCAACCTAGAGAGCAGAAGCAATTTAAAGAGAATGATCATGGGCTTGGAGTCCATAGTTTTGAAGGTTCTCATTATCCATCCTATCATTTTGCTAGTGTATGAGGTAGATACATTGTTTTGGTCTTTAAAGGCGAGATTCTCTGACATTATCACTTCCAGGTCCTTCACACTACTTTTCCGCTCTATTGTATGGTTAGAATTTGTCGTATACCCTGACACATTCTTAATTTCTTCAAGTTTCCTATATCTGAGTAGTTGAAATTTCTCCTCATTGAACTTCATATTGTTATGAGTGGCCCATTCGAAGATTTGGTTGATGTCCACTTGAAGTCTCGCTGTGTCTATGATGGAGGTCACTGTCATGGCAATCCGGGTGTCATCCGCAAAGGAAGAAACGGAGTTATGGCTTACATCTCCATCTATGTCAGAAATGAGGATGAGAAATAGAATGGGAGAGTACTGTGCCTTGTGGAACAGAGCTTTTTACCATTACTGCCAGGGACTTTATTCTGTTTACTATTACTCCTTGTGTTCTGTTTGTCAGGAAGTTGTAGATCCATCTACCAACTTTTCCCGTTATTCCTTTATTCCACATTTTATATGCTATTACACCATGGTCACACTTGTCAGAAGATTTTACAGTCTTTGTGTACTACATCTGTATTTTGTTTATCCACTATAGCATCCAGAACCTTGCTATAGTGGTCTAGTAGCTGGGACAGGCAGGAGCGACCTGCTCTAAAATCCATGCTGCCCTTGGTTGTGTAACTGATGGGTATCTAGGTGATTGGCGATCTTGCTTCTTACAACCCTCTCAAAGATTTTTATATGGGATGTTAGTGCTATCGGTCTGTAGTTCTTTGCAATTGCTTTACTGCCACCTTTGTGGAGTGAGGCTATGTCTGTTGTTTTTAGTGTGTGTGGGATGACCCCTGTGTCCATGCCCCCTCTCCATAAAATGTTGAAGGCACGTAATAATTGCTTCTTGCAATTCTTGATGAACACGGAGTTCCACGAGTCTGGGCCTGGGACAAAGGTTATGGGCATCTCATTAATTGCCTTTTCAAAGAATTGTGGAGTTATAATAATATCCGAGATTTTTGGGAGGAAACACTCATCATATTTTCTGAGAAACCTTAACTAACCCAACCAGGACGCCGCAGTGACCTAATGTTTGAGTTTTGGACCTACTGGTCTATGTCAGCCCAGTCCATCTACCCCCACCAATATTGGTATCACCTCTCTGCACCTCACCCCTGCCACTCTATATACCCTGCTTCTGGTTATCTCTGTACCTCATCCCTGCCACTATATAAACCCTGACTGTGGTTATCTCTGTACCTCATCCCTGCCACTATATAAACCCTGCCTGTGGTTATCTCTGTACCTCACCCCTGCCACTATATAAACCCTGACTGTGGTTATCTCTGTACCTCATCCCTGCCACTATATAAACCCTGCCTGTGGTTATCTCTGTACCTCACCCCTGCCACTATATAAACCCTGACTGTGGTAATCTCTCTACCTCATCCCTGCCACTAAATAAACCCTGACTGTGGTTATCTCTGTACCTCATCCCTGCCACTATATAAACCCTGACTGTGGTTATCTCTGTACCTCACCCCTACCACTCTATAAACCCTGCCTGTGGTTACCTCTGTAACTCACCCCTGCCACTAGATAAACGCTGCCTGTGGTTACCTCTGTACCTCACCCCTGCCCCTTTATAAACTCTGCCTGTTGATGCCTCTGTACCTCACCCCTGCCACTATATAAACCCTGACTGTGGTTACCTCTGTACCTCACCCCTGCCACTATATAAACCCTGACTGTGGTTACCTCTGTAACTCATCCCTGCCACTATACAAACCCTGCCTGTGGTTACCTCTGTACCTTACCCATGCCACTATATAAACCCTGCCTGTTGTTGCCTCTGTACCTAACCCCTGCCGTTATATAAACCCTGCCTGTGCTTACCTCTGTACCTCAGCCCTGCCACTATATAAACCCTGCCTTTGGTTATCTCTGTACCTCATCCCTGCCACTATATAAACCCTGACTGTGGTTATCTCTGTACCTCACCCCTGCCACTATATAAACCCTGACTGTGGTTATCTCTGTACCTCACCCCTGCCACTATATAAACCCTGCCTGTGGTTATCTCTGTACCTCATCCCTGCCACTATATAAACCCTGACTGTGGTTATCTCTGTACCTCACCCCTGCCACTATATAAAACCTGACTGTGGTTATCTCTGTACCTCACCCCTGCCACTATATAAACCCTGCCTTTGGTTATCTCTGTACCTCACCCCTGCCACTATATAAACCCTGCCTTTGGTTATCTCTGTACCTCACCCCTGCCACTATATAAACCCTGCCTTTGGTTATCTCTGTACCTCACCCCTGCCACTATATAAACCCTGCCTGTGGTTATCTCTGTACCTCACCCCTGCCACTATATAAACCCTGACTGTGGTTATCTCTGTACCTCACCCCTGCCACTATATAAACCCTGCCTGTGGTTATCTCTGTACCTCACCCCTGCCACTATATAAACCCTGCCTGTGGTTACCTCTGTACCTCACCCCTGCCACTATATAAACCCTGACTGTGGTTACCTCTGTACCTCACCCCTGCCACTATATAAACCCTGACTGTGGTTACCTCTGTACCTCACCCCTGCCACTATATAAACCCTGCCTGTGGTTATCTCTGTACCTCATCCCTGCCACTATATAAACCCTGCCTGTGGTTTCCTCTGTACCTCACCCCTGCCACTATATAAACCCTGCCTGTGGTTATCTCTGTACCTCATCCCTGCCACTATATAAACCCTGACTGTGGTTTCCTCTGTACCTCACCCCTGCCACTATATAAACCCTGACTGTGGTTATCTCTGTTCCTCACCCCTGCCACTATATAAACCCTGCCTGTGGTTTCCTCTGTACCTCACCCCTGCCACTATATAAACCCTGACTGTGGTTATCTCTGTACCTCATCCCTGCCACTATATAAACCCTGCCTGTGGTTTCCTCTGTACCTCATCCCTGCCACTATATAAACCCTGACTGTGGTTATCTCTGTACCTCACCCCTGCCACTATATAAACCCTGCCTGTGGTTATCTCTGTACCTCATCCCTGCCACTATATAAACCCTGACTGTGGTTATCTCTGTACCTCATCCCTGCCACTATATAAACCCTGCCTGTGGTTTCCTCTGTACCTCATCCCTGCCACTATATAAACCCTGCCTGTGGTTTCCTCTGTACCTCACCCCTGCCACTATATAAACCCTGACTGTGGTTATCTCTGTACCTCATCCCTGCCACTATATAAACCCTGCCTGTGGTTTCCTCTGTACCTCATCCCTGCCACTATATAAACCCTGACTGTGGTTATCTCTGTACCTCACCCCTGCCACTATATAAACCCTGCCTGTGGTTATCTCTGTACCTCACCCCTGCCACTATATAAACCCTGCCTGTGGTTATCTCTGTACCTCATCCCTGCCACTATATAAACCCTGCCTGTGGTTATCTCTGTACCTCATCCCTGCCACTATATAAACCCTGACTGTGGTTATCTCTGTACCTCACCCCTGCCACTATATAAACCCTGCCTGTGGTTATCTCTGTACCTCACCCCTGCCACTATATAAACCCTGCCTGTGGTTATCTCTGTAACTCATCCCTGCCACTATATAAACCCTGCCTGTGGTTATCTCTGTACCTCACCCCTGCCACTATATAAACCCTGCCTGTGGTTATCTCTGTACCTCATCCCTGCCACTAAATAAACCCTGCCTGTGGTTATCTCTGTACCTCATCCCTGCCACTATATAAACCCTGCCTGTGGTTATCTCTGTACCTCACCCCTGCCACTATATAAACCCTGCCTGTGGTTATCTCTGTACCTCATCCCTGCCACTATATAAACCCTGACTGTGGTTATCTCTGTACCTCATCCCTGCCACTATATAAACCCTGACTGTGGTTATCTCTGTACCTCATCCCTGCCACTATATAAACCCTGACTGTGGTTATCTCTGTACCTCATCCCTGCCACTATATAAACCCTGCCTGTGGTTATCTCTGTACCTCATCCCTGCCACTATATAAACCCTGCCTTTGGTTATCTCTGTACCTCATCCCTGCCACTATATAAACCCTGCCTGTGGTTATCTCTGTACCTCATCCCTGCCACTATATAAACCCTGACTGTGGTTATCTCTGTACCTCACCCCTGCCACTATATAAACCCTGCCTGTGGTTATCTCTGTACCTCATCCCTGCCACTATATAAACCCTGACTGTGGTTATCTCTGTACCTCATCCCTGCCACTATATAAACCCTGCCTGTGGTTATCTCTGTACCTCATCCCTGCCACTATATAAACCCTGCCTGTGGTTATCTCTGTACCTCATCCCTGCCACTATATAAACCCTGCCTGTGGTTATCTCTGTACCTCATCCCTGCCACTATATAAACCCTGCCTGTGGTTATCTCTGTACCTCATCCCTGCCACTATATAAACCCTGCCTGTGGTTATCTCTGTACCTCATCCCTGCCACTATATAAACCCTGCCTGTGGTTATCTCTGTACCTCATCCCTGCCACTATATAAACCCTGCCTGTGGTTATCTCTGTACCTCATCCCTGCCACTAAATAAACCCTGCCTGTGGTTATCTCTGTACCTCATCCCTGCCACTATATAAACCCTGACTGTGGTTATCTCTCTACCTCATCCCTGCCACTATATAAACCCTGCCTGTGGTTACCTCTGTACCTCATCCCTGCCACTATATAAACCCTGCCTGTGGTTATCTCTGTACCTCATCCCTGCCACTATATAAACCCTGCCTGTGGTTATCTCTGTACATCACCCCTGCCACTATATAAACCCTGACTGTGGTTATCTCTGTACCTCATCCCTGCCACTATATAAACCCTGACTGTGGTTATCTCTGTACCTCACCCCTGCCACTATATAAACCCTGACTGTGGTTATCTCTGTACCTCACCCCTGCCACTATATAAACCCTGACTGTGGTTATCTCTGTACCTCACCCCTGCCACTATATAAACCCTGCCTGTGGTTATCTCTGTACCTCACCCCTGCCACTATATAAACCCTGCCTGTGGTTATCTCTGTACCTCACCCCTGCCACTATATAAACCCTGCCTGTGGTTATCTCTGTACCTCACCCCTGCCACTATATAAACCCTGCCTGTGGTTATCTCTGTACCTCACCCCTGCCACTATATAAACCCTGCCTGTGGTTATCTCTGTACCTCACCCCTGCCACTATATAAACCCTGCCTGTGGTTATCTCTGTACCTCACCCCTGCCACTATATAAACCCTGCCTTTGGTTATCTCTGTACCTCACCCCTGCCACTATATAAACCCTGACTGTGGTTACCTCTGTACCTCACCCCTGCCACTATATAAACCCTGACTGTGGTTATCTCTGTACCTCACCCCTGCCACTATATAAACCCTGACTGTGGTTATCTCTGTACCTCACCCCTGCCACTATATAAACCCTGACTGTGGTTATCTCTGTACCTCACCCCTGCCACTATATAAACCCTGACTGTGGTTACCTCTGTACCTCACCCCTGCCACTATATAAACCCTGCCTGTGGTTATCTCTGTACCTCACCCCTGCCACTATATAAACCCTGACTGTGGTTACCTCTGTACCTCACCCCTGCCACTATATAAACCCTGACTGTGGTTATCTCTGTACCTCACCCCTGCCACTATATAAACCCTGCCTGTGGTTATCTCTGTACCTCACCCCTGCCACTATATAAACCCTGACTGTGGTTACCTCTGTACCTCACCCCTGCCACTATATAAACCCTGACTGTGGTTATCTCTGTACCTCACCCCTGCCACTATATAAACCCTGACTGTGGCTACCTCTGTACCTCACCTCTGCCACTATTTAAACCCTGACTGTGGTTATCTCTGTACCACTCCCCTGCCACTATATAAACCCTGACTGTGGTTATCTCTGTACCTCTCCCCTGCCACTATATAAACCCTGACTGTGGTTATCTCTGTACCTCACCCCTGCCACTTTATAAACCCTGACTGTGGTTATCTCTGTACCTCACCCCTGCCACTATATAAACCCTGACTGTGGTTATCTCTGTACCTCACCCCTGCCACTATATAAACCCTGACTGTGGTTATCTCTGTACCTCACCCCTGCCACTATATAAACCCTGACTGTGGCTACCTCTGTACCTCACCTCTGCCACTATATAAACCCTGACTGTGGTTATCTCTGTACCTCACCCCTGCCACTATATAAACCCTGACTGTGGTTACCTCTGTACCTCACCTCTGCCACTATATAAACCCTGACTGTGGTTACCTCTGTACCTCATCCCTGCCACTATATAAACCCTGCCTGTGGTTATCTCTGTACCTCACCTCTGCCACTATATAAACCCTGCCTGTGGCTACCTCTGTACCTCACCCCTGCCACTATATAAACCCTGACTATGGTTACCTTTGTACCTCATCCCTGCCACTATATAAACCCTGCCTGTGGTTATCTCTGTACCTCATCCCTGCCACTATATAAACCCTGCCTGTGGTTATCTCTGTACCTCATCCCTGCCACTATATAAACCCTGACTGTGGTTATCTCTGTACCTCATCCCTGCCACTATATAAACCCTGACTGTGGTTATCTCTGTACCTCATCCCTGCCACTATATAAACCCTGACTGTGGTTATCTCTGTACCTCATCCCTGCCACTATATAAACCCTGCCTTTGGTTATCTCTGTACCTCATCCCTGCCACTATATAAACCCTGCCTTTGGTTATCTCTGTACCTCATCCCTGCCACTAAATAAACCCTGCCTGTGGTTATCTCTGTACCTCATCCCTGCCACTATATAAACCCTGACTGTGGTTATCACTGTACCTCATCCCTGCCACTAAATAAACCCTGCCTGAGGTTATCTCTGTACCTCATCCCTGCCACTATATAAACCCTGACTGTGGATATCTCTGTACCTCATCCCTGCCACTATATAAACCCTGCCTGTGGTTATCTCTGTACCTCATCCCTGCCACTATATAAACCCTGCCTGTGGTTATCTCTGTACCTCATCCCTGCCACTATATAAACCCTGCCTGTGGTTATCTCTGTACCTCACCCCTGCCACTATATAAACCCTGACTCTGGTTATCTCTGTACCTCATCCCTGCCACTATATAAACCCTGCCTGTGGTTATCTCTGTACCTCATCCCTGCCACTATATAAACCCTGCCTGTGGTTATCTCTGTACCTCACCCCTGCCACTATATAAACCCTGCCTGTGGTTATCTCTGTACCTCACCCCTGCCACTATATAAACCCTGCCTGTGGTTATCTCTGTACCTCACCCCTGCCACTATATAAACCCTGACTGTGGTTATCTCTCTACCTCATCCCTGCCACTCTATAAACCCTGCCTGTGGTTACCTCTGTAACTCACCCCTGCCACTAGATAAACGCTGCCTGTGGTTACCTCTGTACCTCACCCCTGCCCCTTTATAAACTCTGCCTGTTGATGCCTCTGTACCTCACCCCTGCCACTATATAAACCCTGACTGTGGTTATCTCTGTACCTCACCCCTGCCACTATATAAACCCTGACTGTGGTTATCTCTGTACCTCACCCCTGCCACTATATAAACCCTGACTGTGGTTACCTCTGTACCTCACCCCTGCCACTATATAAACCCTGACTGTGGTTATCTCTGTACCTCACCCCTGCCACTATATAAACCCTGACTGTGGTTACCTCTGTACCTCACCCCTGCCACTATATAAACCCTGCCTGTGGTTACCTCTGTACCTCACCCCTGCCACTATATAAACCCTGCCTGTGGTTATCTCTGTACCTCACCCCTGCCACTATATAAACCCTGCCTGTGGTTACCTCTGTACCTCACCCCTGCCACTATATAAACCCTGCCTGTGGTTACCTCTGTACCTCATCCCTGCCACTATATAAACCCTGCCTGTGGTTATCTCTGTACCTCATCCCTGCCACTATATAAACCCTGCCTGTGGTTATCTCTGTACCTCATCCCTGCCACTATATAAACCCTGACTGTGGTTATCTCTGTACCTCATCCCTGCCACTATATAAACCCTGACTGTGGTTATCTCTGTACCTCATCCCTGCCACTATATAAACCCTGACTGTGGTTATCTCTGTACCTCATCCCTGCCACTATATAAACCCTGCCTTTGGTTATCTCTGTACCTCATCCCTGCCACTATATAAACCCTGCCTTTGGTTATCTCTGTACCTCATCCCTGCCACTAAATAAACCCTGCCTGTGGTTATCTCTGTACCTCATCCCTGCCACTATATAAACCCTGACTGTGGTTATCACTGTACCTCATCCCTGCCACTAAATAAACCCTGCCTGAGGTTATCTCTGTACCTCATCCCTGCCACTATATAAACCCTGACTGTGGATATCTCTGTACCTCATCCCTGCCACTATATAAACCCTGCCTGTGGTTATCTCTGTACCTCATCCCTGCCACTATATAAACCCTGCCTGTGGTTATCTCTGTACCTCATCCCTGCCACTATATAAACCCTGCCTGAGGTTATCTCTGTACCTCATCCCTGCCACTATATAAACCCTGCCTGTGGTTATCTCTGTACCTCATCCCTGCCACTATATAAACCCTGCCTGTGGTTATCTCTGTACTTCATCCCTGCCACTATATAAACCCTGCCTGTGGTTATCTCTGTACCTCATCCCAGCCACTATATGAACCCTGCCTGTGGTTATCTCTGTACCTCATCCCTGCCACTAAATAAACCCTGCCTGTGGTTATCTCTGTACCTCATCCCTGCCACTATATAAACCCTGACTGTGGTTATCTCTCTACCTCATCCCTGCCACTATATAAACCCTGCCTGTGGTTACCTCTGTACCTCATCCCTGCCACTATATAAACCCTGCCTGTGGTTACCTCTGTACCTCACCCCTGCCACTTTATAAACCCTGACTGTGGTTATCTCTGTACCTCACCCCTGCCACTATATAAACCCTGACTGTGGTTATCTCTGTACCTCACCCCTGCCACTATATAAACCCTGACTGTGGTTATCTCTGTACCTCACCCCTGCCACTATATAAACCCTGACTGTGGCTACCTCTGTACCTCACCTCTGCCACTATATAAACCCTGACTGTGGTTATCTCTGTACCTCACCCCTGCCACTATATAAACCCTGACTGTGGTTACCTCTGTACCTCACCTCTGCCACTATATAAACCCTGACTGTGGTTACCTCTGTACCTCATCCCTGCCACTATATAAACCCTGCCTGTGGTTATCTCTGTACCTCACCTCTGCCACTATATAAACCCTGCCTGTGGCTACCTCTGTACCTCACCCCTGCCACTATATAAACCCTGACTATGGTTACCTTTGTACCTCATCCCTGCCACTATATAAACCCTGCCTGTGGTTATCTCTGTACCTCATCCCTGCCACTATATAAACCCTGCCTGTGGTTATCTCTGTACCTCATCCCTGCCACTATATAAACCCTGACTGTGGTTATCTCTGTACCTCATCCCTGCCACTATATAAACCCTGACTGTGGTTATCTCTGTACCTCATCCCTGCCACTATATAAACCCTGACTGTGGTTATCTCTGTACCTCATCCCTGCCACTATATAAACCCTGCCTGTGGTTATCTCTGTACCTCATCCCTGCCACTATATAAACCCTGCCTTTGGTTATCTCTGTACCTCATCCCTGCCACTAAATAAACCCTGCCTGTGGTTATCTCTGTACCTCATCCCTGCCACTATATAAACCCTGACTGTGGTTATCACTGTACCTCATCCCTGCCACTAAATAAACCCTGCCTGAGGTTATCTCTGTACCTCATCCCTGCCACTATATAAACCCTGACTGTGGATATCTCTGTACCTCATCCCTGCCACTATATAAACCCTGCCTGTGGTTATCTCTGTACCTCATCCCTGCCACTATATAAACCCTGCCTGTGGTTATCTCTGTACCTCATCCCTGCCACTATATAAACCCTGCCTGAGGTTATCTCTGTACCTCATCCCTGCCACTATATAAACCCTGCCTGTGGTTATCTCTGTACCTCACCCCTGCCACTATATAAACCCTGCCTGTGGTTATCTCTGTACCTCACCCCTGCCACTATATAAACCCTGCCTGTGGTTATCTCTGTACCTCACCCCTGCCACTATATAAACCCTGCCTGTGGTTATCTCTGTACCTCACCCCTGCCACTAAATAAACCCTGCCTGTGGTTATCTCTGTACCTCACCCCTGCCACTATATAAACCCTGACTGTGGTTATCTCTGTACCTCACCCCTGCCACTATATAAACCCTGCCTGTGGTTACCTCTGTAACTCATCCCTGCCACTATATAAACCCTGCCTGTGGTTACCTCTGTACCTCATCCCTGCCACTATATAAACCCTGCCTGTGGTTATCTCTGTACCTCACCCCTGCCACTATATAAACCCTGACTGTGGTTATCTCTGTACCTCACCCCTGCCACTATATAAACCCTGACTGTGGTTATCTCTGTACCTCACCCCTGCCACTATATAAACCCTGACTGTGGTTATCTCTGTACCTCACCCCTGCCACTATATAAACCCTGACTGTGGTTATCTCTGTACCTCACCCCTGCCACTATATAAACCCTGCCTGTGGTTATCTCTGTACCTCACCCCTGCCACTATATAAACCCTGCCTGTGGTTATCTCTGTACCTCACCCCTGCCACTATATAAACCCTGCCTGTGGTTATCTCTGTACCTCACCCCTGCCACTATATAAACCCTGCCTGTGGTTATCTCTGTACCTCACCCCTGCCACTATATAAACCCTGCCTGTGGTTATCTCTGTACCTCACCCCTGCCACTATATAAACCCTGCCTGTGGTTATCTCTGTACCTCACCCCTGCCACTATATAAACCCTGCCTGTGGTTATCTCTGTACCTCACCCCTGCCACTATATAAACCCTGACTGTGGCTACCTCTGTACCTCACCTCTGCCACTATATAAACCCTGACTGTGGTTATCTCTGTACCTCTCCCCTGCCACTATATAAACCCTGACTGTGGTTATCTCTGTACCTCACCCCTGCCACTATATAAACCCTGACTGTGGTTATCTCTGTACCTCACCCCAGCCACTATATAAACCCTGACTGTGGTTACCTCTGTACCTCACCCCTGCCACTATATAAACCCTGCCTGTGGTTATCTCTGTACCTCACCCCTGCCACTATATAAACCCTGACTGTGGTTACCTCTGTACCTCTCCCCTGCCACTATATAAACCCTGACTGTGGTTATCTCTGTACCTCACCCCTGCCACTATATAAACCCTGCCTGTGGTTATCTCTGTACCTCACCCCTGCCACTATATAAACCCTGACTGTGGTTACCTCTGTACCTCACCCCTGCCACTATATAAACCCTGACTGTGGTTATCTCTGTACCTCACCCCTGCCACTATATAAACCCTGACTGTGGTTACCTCTGTACCTCACCACTGCCACTATATAAACCCTGACTGTGGTTATCTCTGTACCTCACCCCTGCCACTATATAAACCCTGACTGTGGTTATCTCTGTACCTCTCCCCTGCCACTATATAAACCCTGACTGTGGTTATCTCTGTACCTCACCCCTGCCACTTTATAAACCCTGACTGTGGTTATCTCTGTACCTCACCCCTGCCACTATATAAACCCTGACTGTGGTTATCTCTGTACCTCACCCCTGCCACTATATAAACCCTGACTGTGGTTATCTCTGTACCTCACCCCTGCCACTATATAAACCCTGACTGTGGCTACCTCTGTACCTCACCTCTGCCACTATATAAACCCTGACTGTGGTTATCTCTGTACCTCACCCCTGCCACTATATAAACCCTGACTGTGGTTACCTCTGTACCTCACCTCTGCCACTATATAAACCCTGACTGTGGTTACCTCTGTACCTCATCCCTGCCACTATATAAACCCTGCCTGTGGTTATCTCTGTACCTCACCTCTGCCACTATATAAACCCTGCCTGTGGCTACCTCTGTACCTCACCCCTGCCACTATATAAACCCTGACTATGGTTACCTTTGTACCTCATCCCTGCCACTATATAAACCCTGCCTGTGGTTATCTCTGTACCTCACCCCAGCCACTATATAAACCCTGCCTGTGGTTACCTCTGTACCTCACCCCTGCCACTATATAAACCCTGACTGTGGTTATCTCTGTACCTCACCCCTGCCACTATATAAACCCTGCCTGTGGTTACCTCTGTACCTCACCCCTGCCACTATATAAACCCTGACTGTGGTTACCTCTGTACCTCATCCCTGCCACTATATAAACCCTGACTGTGGTTATCTCTGTACGTCACCCCTGCCACTATATAAACCCTGACTGTGGTTATCTCTGTACTTCATCCCTGCCACTATATAAACCCTGCCTGTGGTTATCTCTGTACCTCACCCCTGCCACTATATAAACCCTGACTGTGGTTATCTCTGTACCTCATCCCTGCCACTATATAAACCCTGACTGTGGTTACCTCTGTACCTCATCCCTGCCACTATATAAACCCTGACTGTGGTTATCTCTGTACCTCACCCCTGCCACTATATAAACCCTGACTGTGGTTATCTCTGTACCTCACCCCTGCCACTATATAAACCCTGACTGTGGTTATCTCTGTACCTCACCCCTGCCACTATATAAACCCTGACTGTGGTTATCTCTGTACCTCACCCCTGCCACTATATAAACCCTGACTGTGGTTATCTCTGTACCTCACCCCTGCCACTTTATAAACCCTGACTGTGGTTATCTCTGTACCTCACCCCTGCCACTATATAAACCCTGACTGTGGTTATCATTGTACCTCACCCCTGGCACTATATAAACCCTGACTGTGGTTATCTCTGTACCTCACCCCTGCCACTATATGAACCCTGACTGTGGCTACCTCTGTACCTCACCTCTGCCACTATATAAACCCTGACTGTGGTTATCTCTGTACCTCACCCCTGCCACTATATAAACCCTGACTGTGGTTACCTCTGTACCTCACCTCTGCCACTATATAAACCCTGACTGTGGTTACATCTGTACCTCATCCCTGCCACTATATAAACCCTGCCTGTGGTTATCTCTGTACCTCACCTCTGCCACTATATAAACCCTGCCTGTGGCTACCTCTGTACCTCACCCCTGCCACTATATAAACCCTGACTATGGTTACCTCTGTACCTCATCCCTGCCACTATATAAACCCTGCCTGTGGTTATCTCTGTACCTCACCCCTGCCACTATATAAACCCTGCCTGTGGTTACCTCTGTACCTCACCCCTGCCACTATATAAACCCTGACTGTGGTTATCTCTGTACCTCACCCCTGCCACTATATAAACCCTGCCTGTGGTTACCTCTGTACCTCACCCCTGCCACTATATAAACCCTGACTGTGGTTACCTCTGTACCTCACCCCTGCCACTATATAAACCCTGACTGTGGTTATCTCTGTACCTCACCCCTGCCACTATATAAACCCTGACTGTGGTTATCTCTGTACCTCACCCCTGCCACTATATAAACCCTGCCTGTGGTTATCTCTGTACCTCACCCCTGCCACTATATAAACCCTGACTGTGGTTATCTCTGTACCTCACCCCTGCCACTATATAAACCCTGACTGTGGTTACCTCTGTGCCTCATCCCTGCCACTATATAAACCCTGACTGTGGTTATCTCTGTACCTCACCCCTGCCACTATATAAACCCTGACTGTGGTTATCTCTGTACCTCATCCCTGCCACTATATAAACCCTGACTGTGGTTATCTCTGTACCTCACCCCTGCCACTATATAAACCCTGACTGTGGTTATCTCTGTACCTCACCCCTGCCACTATATAAACCCTGACTGTGGTTATCTCTGTACCTCACCCCTGCCACTATATAAACCCTGCCTGTGGTTACCTCTGTACCTCACCCCTGCCACTATATAAACCCTGCCTGTGGTTATCTCTGTACCTCACCCCTGCCACTATATAAACCCTGCCTGTGGTTATCTCTGTACCTCACCCCTGCCACTATATAAACCCTGACTGTGGTTATCTCTGTACCTCACCCCTGCCACTATATAAACCCTGACTGTGGTTATCTCTGTACGACTGAACATGTGTCTTAATTCATACTTGTCGATAATTTATACCATTTCTTAAACCAAGTTTTACATATTTTTACTAAACGAAAATAAAAACATTGAATAATTCTAGCCAGCAGAATATCTGCTTCAGTACCATGAAATTCAAGAATCTTAATACATAAATCGGAAAATTATTCTTAAATCTTACGTAACACTGTTCTTTCTCCGTAGAAGACGTAGAAGTTATCAGTTGGGTTGGCATGTCCCTCGTCAAGAGCGAAGCCAACATTCATCTTCTTGAAGACGTCACTCTTCACAAAGTTCTTCATACCGTCAAGTCCACCAGTCTCCTCATCTGGAAAATAAAGTGAATATGACGAACTTCTGAAACCCATAGTCAGTAGTACATTATATTTGTAACACTTTAAGATCACCAGTAGGATCAAGCAACACTTACAGTAATATCACCAGTAGGATCAAGTAACACTTACAGTAATATCACCAGTAGGATCACGTAACACTTACAGTAATATCACCAGTAGGATCAAGTAACACTTACAGTAATATCACCAGTAGGATCTAGTAACACTTACAGTAATATCACCAGTGGGATCAAGTAACACTTACAGTAATATCACCAGTAGGATCAAGTAACACTTACAGTAATATCACCAGTAGGATCAAGCAACACTTACAGTAATATCACCAGTAGGATCACGTAATACTTACAGTAATATCATCAGTAGGATCACGTAACACTTACAGTAATATCACCAGTAGGATCACGTAACATTTACAGTAATATCACCAGTAGGATCACGTAACACTTACAGTAATATCACCAGTAGGATCACGTAACACATACAGTAATATCACCAGTAGGATCACGTAATACTTACAGTAATATCACCAGTAGGATCACGTAACACTTACAGTAATATCACCAGTAGGATCACGTAACACTTACAGTAATATCACCAGTAGGATCACGTAACACTTACAGTAATATCACCAGTAGGATCACGTAACACATACAGTAATATCACCAGTAGGATCACGTAACACTTACAGTAATATCACCAGTAGGATCACGTAACACTTACAGTAATATCACAAATAGGATCACGTAACACTTACAGTAATATCACCAGTAGGATCACGTAACACTTACATTAATATCACCAGTAGGATCACGTAACACTTACAGTAATATCACCTGTAGGATCACGTAACACATACAGTAATATAACCAGTAGGATCACGTAACACATACAGTAATATCACCAGAAGGATCACGTAACACTTACAGTAATATCACCAGTAGGATCACGTAACACATACAGTAATATCACCAGTAGGATCACGTAACACATACAGTAATATCACCAGTAGGATCAAGTAATACTTACAGTAATATGACAAGTAGGATCACGTAACACTTACAGTAATATCACCAGTAGGATCACGTAACACTTACAGTAATATCACCAGAAGGATCAAGTAACACTTACAGTAATATCACCAGTAGGATCACGTAACACATACAGTAATATCACCAGTAGGATCACGTAACACATACAGTAATATCACCAGTAGGATCAAGTAACACTTACAGTAATATCACCAGTAGGATCAAGTAACATTTACAGTAATATCACCAGTAGGATCACGTAACACTTACAGTAATATCACCAGTAGGATCACGTAACACTTACAGTAATATCACCAGTAGGATCAAGTAACACTTACAGTAATATCACCAGTAGGATCACGTAACACATACAGCAATATCACCAGTAGGATCACGTAACACTTAGAGTAATATCACCAGTAGGATCAGGTAACACTTACAGTAATATCACCAGTAGGATCACGTAACACTTACAGTAATATCACCAGTAGGATCAAGTAACACTTACAGTAATATCACCAGTAGGATCACGTAACACTTACAGTAATATCACCAGTAGGATCACGTAACACTTACAGTAATATCACCAGTAGGATCACGTAACACTTACAGTAATATCACCAGTAGGATCACGTAACACTTACAGTAATATCACCAGTAGGATCACGTAACACTTACAGTAATATCACCAGTAGGATCACGTAACACTTACAGTAATATCACCAGTAGGATCACGTAACACATACAGTAATATCACCAGTAGGATCACGTAACACTTACAGTAATATCACCAGTAGGATCACGTAACACTTACAGTAATATCACCAGTAGGATCACGTAACACTTACAGTAATATCACCAGTAGGATCACGTAACACTTACAGTAATATCACCAGTAGGATCACGTAACAAATACAGTAATATCACCAGTAGGATCACGTAACGCATACAGTAATATCACCAGTAGGATCACGTAACACTTACAGTAATATCACCAGTAGGATCACGTAACACATACAGTAATATCACCAGTAGGATCACGTAACAATTACAGTAATATCACCAGTAGGATCACGTAACACATACAGTAGTATCACCAGTAGGATCACGTAACACATACAGTAATATCACCAGTAGGATCACATAACACTTACAGTAATATCACCAGTAGGATCACGTAACACTTACAGTAATATCACCAGTAGGATCACGTAACACTTACAGTAATATCACCAGTAGGATCACGTAACACTTACAGTAATATCACCAGTAGGATCGCGTAACACTTACAGTAATATCACCAGTAGGATCATGTAACACTTACAGTAATATCACCAGTAGGATCACGTAACACTTACAGTAATATCACCAGTAGGATCACGTAACACTTACATTAATATCACCAGTAGGATCACGTAACACTTACAGTAATATCACCAGTAGGATCACGTAACACATACAGTAATATCACCAGTAGGATCACGTAACACATGCAGTAATATCACCAGTAGGATCACGTAACACTTACAGTAATATCACCAGTAGGATCACGTAACACTTACAGTAATATCACCAGTAGGATCACGTAACACTTACAGTAATATCACCAGAAGGATCACGTAACACTTACAGTAATATCACCAGTAGGATCAAGTAACACTTACAGTAATATCACCAGTAGGATCACGTAACACTTACAGTAATATCACCAGTAGGATCACGTAACACTTACAGTAATATCACCAGTAGGATCACGTAACACTTACAGTAATATCACCAGTAGGATCACGTAACACTTACAGTAATATCACCAGTAGGATCACGTAACACATACAGTAATATCACCAGTAGGATCACGTAACACATACAGTAATATCACCAGTAGGATCACGTAACACTTACAGTAATATCACCAGTAGGATCAAGTAACACATACAGTCACAGTAGGATCACGTAACACATACAGTAATATCACCAGTAGGATCACGTAACACTTACAGTAATATCACCAGTAGGATCAAGTAACACATACAGTAATATCACCAGTAGGATCACGTAACACATACAGTAATATCACCAGTAGGATCAAGTAATACTTACAGTAATATCACCAGTAGGATCATGTAACACTTACAGTAATATCACCAGTAGGATCACGTAACACTTACAGTGAAATCACCAGTAGGATCACGTAACACTTACAGTAATATCACCAGTAGGATCACGTAACACTTACAGTAATATCACAAATAGGATCACGTAACACTTACAGTAATATCACCAGTTGGATCACGTAACACTTACATTGATATCACCAGTAGGATCACGTAACGCTTACAGTAATATCACCAGTAGGATCACGTAACACATACAGTAATATCACCAGTAGGATCACGTAACACATAGAGTAATATCACCAGAAGGATCACGTAACACTTACAGTAATATCACCAGTAGGATCACGTAACACATACAGTAATATCACCAGTAGGATCACGTAACACATACAGTAATATCACCAGTAGGATCAAGTAATACTTACAGTAATATCACAAGTAGGATCACGTAACACTTACAGTAATATCACCAGTAGGATCACGTAACACTTACAGTAATTTCACCAGAAGGATCAAGTAACACTTACAGTAATATCACCAGTAGGATCACGTAACACATACAGTAATATCACCAGTAGGATCACGTAACACATACAGTAATATCACCAGTAGGATCACGTAACACTTACAGTAATATCACCAGTAGGATCAAGTAACACTTACAGTAATATCACCAGTAGGATCACGTAACACTTACAGTAATATCACCAGTAGGATCACGTAACACTTACAGTAATATCACCAGTAGGATCAAGTAACACTTACAGTAATATCACCAGTAGGATCACGTAACACTTACAGTAATATCACCAGTAGGATCACGTAACACTTACAGTAATATCACCAGTAGGATCACGTAACACTTACAGTAATATCACCAGTAGGATCAAGTAACACTTACAGTAATATCACCAGTAGGATCACGTAACACTTACAGTAATATCACCAGTAGGATCACGTAACACTTACAGTAATATCACCAGTAGGATCACGTAACACTTACAGTAATATCACCAGTAGGATCACGTAACACTTACAGTAATATCACCAGTAGGATCACGTAACACTTACAGTAATATCACCAGTAGGATCAAGTAACACTTACAGTAATATCACCAGTAGGATCACGTAACACTTACAGTAATATCACCAGTAGGATCAAGTAACACTTACAGTAATATCACCAGTAGGATCACGTAACACATACAGTAATATCACCAGTAGGATCACGTAACACTTACAGTAATATCACCAGTAGGATCACGTAACACTTACAGTAATATCACCAGTAGGATCAAGTAACACTTACAGTAATATCACCAGTAGGATCACGTAACACTTACAGTAATATCACCAGTAGGATCACGTAACACTTACAGTAATATCACCAGTAGGATCACGTAACACATACAGTAATATCACCAGTAGGATCACGTAACACTTACAGTAATATCACCAGTAGGATCAAGTAACACTTACAGTAATATCACCAGTAGGATCACGTAACACTTACAGTAATATCACCAGTAGGATCAAGTAACACTTACAGTAATATCACCAGTAGGATCACGTAACACTTACAGTAATATCACCAGTAGGATCACGTAACACTTACAGTAATATCACCAGTAGGATCACGTAACACTTACAGTAATATCACCAGTAGGATCACGTAACACTTACAGTAATATCACCAGTAGGATCACGTAACACATACAGTAATATCACCAGTAGGATCACGTAACACTTACAGTAATATCACCAGTAGGATCACGTAACACTTACAGTAATATCACCAGTAGGATCACGTAACACTTACATTAATATCACCAGTAGGATCACGTAACACTTACAGTAATATCACCAGTAGGATCACGTAACACTTACAGTAATATCACCAGTAGGATCACGTAACACATACAGTAATATCACCAGTAGGATCACGTAACACTTACAGTAATATCACCAGTAGGATCACGTAACACATACAGTAATATCACCAGTAGGATCACGTAACACTTACAGTAATATCACCAGTAGGATCACGTAACACATACAGTAATATCACCAGTAGGATCACGTAACACTTACAGTAATATCACCAGTAGGATCACGTAACACTTACAGTAATATCACCAGTAGGATCACGTAACACTTACAGTAATATCACCAGTAGGATCACGTAACACTTACAGTAATATCACCAGTAGGATCACGTAACACTTACAGTAATATCACCAGTAGGATCGCGTAACACTTACAGTAATATCACCAGTAGGATCACGTAACACTTACAGTAATATCACCAGTAGGATCACGTAACACTTACAGTAATATCACCAGTAGGATCACGTAACACTTACAGTAATATCACCAGTAGGATCACGTAACACTTACAGTAATATCACCAGTAGGATCACGTAACACATACAGTAATATCACCAGTAGGATCACGTAACACTTACAGTAATATCACCAGTAGGATCACGTAACACATACAGTAATATCACCAGTAGGATCACGTAACACATACAGTAATATCACCAGTAGGATCACGTAACACTTACAGTAATATCACCAGTAGGATCACGTAACACTTACAGTAATATCACAAATAGGATCACGTAACACTTACAGTAATATCACCAGTAGGATCACGTAACACTTACATTGATATCACCAGTAAGATCACGTAACACTTACAGTAATATCACCAGTAGGATCACGTAACACATACAGTAATATCACCAGTAGGATCACGTAACACTTACAGTAATATCACCAGTAGGATCACGTAACACTTACAGTAATATCACCAGTAGGATCACGTAACACATACAGTAATATCACCAGTAGGATCACGTAACACTTACAGTAATATCACCAGTAGGATCACGTAATACTTACAGTAATATCACTTAAGTAGGATCACGTAACACTTACAGTAATATCACCAGTAGGATCACGTAACACTTACAGTCACCATTAGGATCAAGTAACACTTACAGTAATATCACCAGTAGGATCACGTAACACTTACAGTAATATCACCAGTAGGATCACGTAACACTTACAGTAATATCACCAGTAGGATCACGTAACACTTACAGTAATATCACCAGTAGGATCAAGTAACATTTACAGTAATATCACCAGTAGGATCACGTAACACTTACAGTAATATCACCAGTAGGATCACGTAACACTTACAGTAATATCACCAGTAGGATCAAGTAACACTTACAGTAATATCACCAGTAGGATCACGTAACACTTACAGTAATATCACCAGTAGGATCAGGTAACACTTACAGTAATATCACCAGTAGGATCACGTAACACTTACAGTAATATCACCAGTAGGATTACGTAACACTTACAGTAATATCACCAGTAGGATCACGTAACACTTACAGTAATATCACCAGTAGGATCACGTAACACTTACAGTAATATCACCAGTAGGATCACGTAACACTTACAGTAATATCACCAGTAGGATCACGTAACACTTACAGTAATATCACCAGTAGGATCACGTAACACTTACAGTAATATCACCAGTAGGATCACGTAACACTTACAGTAATATCACCAGTAGGATCACGTAACACTTACAGTAATATCACCAGTAGGATCACGTAACACTTACAGTAATATCACCAGTAGGATCACGTAACACAGTACAGTAATATCACCAGTAGGATCACGTAACACTTACAGTAATATCACCAGTAGGATCACGTAACACTTACAGTAATATCACCAGTAGGATCACGTAACACTTACAGTAATATCACCAGTAGGATCACGTAACACTTACAGTAATATCACCAGTAGGATCACGTAACACTTACAGTAATATCACCAGTAGGATCACAGTAACACTTACAGTAATATCACCAGTAGGATCACGTAACACTTACAGTAATATCACCAGTAGGATCACGTAACACTTACAGTAATATCACCAGTAGGATCACGTAACACTTACAGTAATATCACCAGTAGGATCACCAGTAACACTTACAGTAATATCACCAGTAGGATCACGTAACACATACAGTAATATCACCAGTAGGATCACGTAACACTTACAGTAATATCACCAGTAGGATCACGTAACACTTACAGTAATATCACCAGTAGGATCACGTAACACTTACAGTAATATCACCAGTAGGATCACGTAACACTTACAGTAATATCACCAGTAGGATCACGTAACACTTACAGTAATATCACCAGTAGGATCACGTAACACTTACAGTAATATCACCAGTAGGATCACGTAACACATACAGTAATATCACCAGTAGGATCACGTAACACTTACAGTAATATCACCAGTAGGATCACGTAACACTTACAGTAATATCACCAGTAGAATCACGTAACACTTACAGTAATATCACCAGTAGGATTACGTAACACTTACAGTAATATCACCAGTAGGATTACGTAACACTTAGAGTAATATCACCAGTAGGATCACGTAACACATACAGTAATATCACCAGATCAGTAGGATCACGTAACACTTACAGTAATATCACCAGTAGGATCACGTAACACTTACAGTAATATCACCAGTAGAATCACGTAACACTTACAGTAATATCACCAGTAGGATTACGTAACACTTACAGTAATATCACCAGTAGGATTACGTAACACTTACAGTAATATCACCAGTAGGATCACGTAACACTTACAGTAATATCACCAGTAGGATCACGTATACAGTAATATCACCAGTAGGATCACGTAACACTTACAGTAATATCACCAGTAGGATCACGTAACACTTACAGTAATATCACCAGTAGGATCACGTAACACTTACAGTAATATCACCAGTAGGATCACGTAACACTTACAGTAATATCACCAGTAGGATCACGTAACACTTACAGTAATATCACCAGTAGGATCACGTAACACTTACAGTAATATCACCAGTAGGATCACGTAACACTTACAGTAATATCACCAGTAGGATCACGTAACACTTACAGTAATATCACCAGTAGGATCACGTAACACTTACAGTAATATCACCAGTAGGATCACGTAACACTTACAGTAATATCACCAGTAGGATCACGTAACACTTACAGTAATATCACCAGTAGGATCACGGAACACTTACAGTAATATCACCAGTAGGTAATATCACCAGTAGGATCACACATACAGTAATATCACCAGTAGGATCACGTAACACTTACAGTAATATCACCAGTAGGATCACGTAACACTTACAGTAATATCACCAGTAGGATCACGTAACACTTACAGTAATATCACCAGTAGGATCACGTAACACTTACAGTAATATCACCAGTAGGATAGGATCACCAGTAGGATCACGTAACACTTACAGTAATATCACCAGTAGGATCACGTAACACTTACAGTAATATCACCAGTAGGATCACGTAACACTTACAGTAATATCACCAGTAGGATCACGTAACACTTACAGTAATATCACCAGTAGGATCAGTAATATCACCAGTAGGATCACGTAACACTTACAGTAATATCACCAGTAGGATCACGTAACACTTACAGTAATATCACCAGTAGGATCACGTAACACTTACAGTAATATCACCAGTAGGATCACGTAACACTTACAGTAATATCACCAGTAGGATCACGTAACAATTACAGTAATATCACCAGTAGGATCACGTAACACTTACAGTAATATCACCAGTAGGATCACGTAACACTTACAGTAATATCACCAATAGGATCACGTAACACTTACAGTAATATCACCAGTAGGATCACGTAACACTTACAGTAATATCACCAGTAGGATCACGTAACACTTACAGTAATATCACCCGTAGGATCACGTAACACTTACAGTAATATCACCAGTACGATCACGTAACACTTACAGTAATATCACCAGTAGGATCACGTAACACTTACAGTAATATCACCAGTAGGATCACGTAACACTTACAGTAATATCACCAGTAGGATCACGTAACACTTACAGTAATATCACCAGTAGGATCACGTAACACTTACAGTAATATCACCAGTAGGATCACGTAACACTTACAGTAATATCACCAGTAGGATCACGTAACACTTACAGTAATATCACCAGTAGGATCACGTAACACATACAGTAATATCACAGTAGGATCACGTAACACTTACAGTAATATCACCAGTAGTAACACTTACAGTAATATCATCGTAACACTTACAGTAATATCACCAGTAGGATCACGTAACACTTACAGTAATATCACCAGTAGGATCACGTAACACATACAGTAATATCACCAGTAGGATCACGTAACACTTACAGTAATATCACCAGTAGGATCACGTAACACTTACAGTAATATCACCAGTAGGATCACGTACACTTACAGTAATATCACCAGTAGGATCACGTATACATCCAGTAGGATCACGTAACACTTACAGTAATATCACCAGTAGGATCACGTAACACTTACAGTAATATCACCAGTAGGATCACGTAACACTTACAGTAATATCACCAGTAGGATCACGTAACACTTACAGTAATATCACAGTAGGATCACGTAACACTTACAGTAATATCACCAGTAGGATCACGTAACACTTACAGTAATATCACCAGTAGGATCACGTAACACTTACAGTAATATCACCAGTAGGATCACGTAACACTTACAGTAATATCACCAGTAGGATCACGTAACACTTACAGTAATATCACCAGTAGGATCACGTAACACTTACAGTAATATCACCAGTAGGATCACGTAACACTTACAGTAATATCACCAGTAGGATCACGTAACACTTACAGTAATATCACCAGTAGGATCACGTAACACTTACAGTAATATCACCAGTAGGATCACGTAACACTTACAGTAATATCACCAGTAGGATCACGTAACACTTACAGTAATATCACCAGTAGGATCACGTAACACTTACAGTAATATCACCAGTAGGATCACGTAACACTTACAGTAATATCACCAGTAGGATCACGTAACACTTACAGTAATATCACCAGTAGGATCACGTAACACTTACAGTAATATCACCAGTAGGATCACGTAACACTTACAGTAATATCACCAGTAGGATCACGTAACACAGTACAGTAATATCACCAGTAGGATCACGTAACACTTACAGTAATATCACCAGTAGGATCACGTAACACTTACAGTAATATCACCAGTAGGATCACAGTAACACTTACAGTAATATCACCAGTAGGATCACGTAACACTTACAGTAATATCACCAGTAGGATCACAGTAACACTTACAGTAATATCACCAGTAGGATCACGTAACACTTACAGTAATATCACCAGTAGGATCACGTAACACTTACAGTAATATCACCAGTAGAATCACGTAACACTTACAGTAATATCACCAGTAGGATTACGTAACACTTACAGTAATATCACCAGTAGAATCACGTAACACTTACAGTAATATCACCAGTAGGATTACGTAACACTTACAGTAATATCACCAGTAGGATTACGTAACACTTACAGTAATATCACCAGTAGGATCACGTAACACAGTAGGATACGTAACACTTACAGTAATATCACCAGTAGGATCACGTAACACTTACAGTAATATCACCAGTAGGATCACGTAACACTTACAGTAATATCACCAGTAGGATCACGTAACACTTACAGTAATATCACCAGTAGGATCACGTAACACTTACAGTAATATCACCAGTAGGATCACGTAACACTTACAGTAATATCACCAGTAGGATCACGTAACACTTACAGTAATATCACCAGTAGGATCACGTAACACAGTAATATACCAGTAATATCACCAGTAGGATCACGTAACACTTACAGTAATATCACCAGTAGGATCACAGTAACACAGTAGGATTACAGTAATATCACCAGTAGGATCACGTAACACTTACAGTAATATCACCAGTAGGATCACGTAACACTTACAGTAATATCACCAGTAGGATCACGTAACACAGTACAGTAATATCACCAGTAGGATCACGTAACACTTACAGTAATATCACCAGTAGGATCACGTAACACATACAGTAATATCACCAGTAGGATCACGTAACACTTACAGTAATATCACCAGTAGGATCACGTAACACTTACAGTAATATCACCAGTAGGATCACGTAACACTTACAGTAATATCACCAGTAGGATCACGTAACACTTACAGTAATATCACCAGTAGGATCACAGTAACACTTACAGTAATATCACCAGTAGGATCACGTAACACTTACAGTAATATCACCAGTAGGATCACGTAACACTTACAGTAATATCACCAGTAGGATCACGTAACACTTACAGTAATATCACCAGTAGGATCACGTAACACTTACAGTAATATCACCAGTAGGATCACGTAACACTTACAGTAATATCACCAGTAGGATCACGTAACACTTACAGTAATATCACCAGTAGGATCAAGTAACACTTACAGTAATATCACCAGTAGGATCACGTAACACTTACAGTAATATCACCAGTAGGATCACGTAACACTTACAGTAATATCACCAGTAGGATCACGTAACACTTACATTAATATCACCAGTAGGATCACGTAACACTTACAGTAATATCACCAGTAGGATCACGTAACACTTACAGTAATATCACCAGTAGGATCACGTAACACTTACAGTAATATCACCAGTAGGATCACGTAACACTTACAGTAATATCACAAATAGGATCACGTAACACTTACAGTAATATCACCAGTAGGATCACGTAACACTTACAGTAATATCACCAGTAGGATCACGTAACACTTACAGTAATATCACCAGTAGGATCACGTAACACTTACAGTAATATCACCAGTAGGATCACGTAACACTTACAGTAATATCACCAGTAGGATCACCAGTAACACTTACAGTAATATCACCAGTAGGATCACGTAACACTTACAGTAATATCACCAGTAGGATCACGTAACACATACAGTAATATCACCAGTAACACGTTACAGTAATATCACCAGTAGGATAGTAACACTTACAGTAATCACCAGTAGGATCACGTAACACTTACAGTAATATCACAGTAGGATCAGTACAGGATCACCAGTAGGATCGTAACACTTACAGTAATATCACCAGTAGGATCACGTAACACTTACAGTAATATCACCAGTAATATCACCAGTAGGATCACGTAACACATACAGTAATATCACCAGTAGGATCACGTAACACTTACAGTAATATCACCAGTAGGATAGTAACACTTACAGTAATATCACCAGTAGGATCACGTTACAGTAATATCACCAGTAGGATCACGTAACACTTACAGTAATATCACCAGTAGGTAGGTAATATCACCAGTAGGATCACGTTACAGTAATATCACCAGTAGGATCACGTAACACTTACAGTAATATCACCAGTAGGATCACGTAACACTTACAGTAATATCACCAGTAGGATCACGTAACACTTACAGTAATATCACCAGTAGGATCACGTAACACTTACAGTAATATCACCAGTAGGATCACGTAACACTTACAGTAATATCACCAGTAGGATCACGTAACACAGTAATATACAGTAATATCACCAGTAGGATCACGTAACACTTACAGTAATATCACCAGTAGGATCACGTAACACTTACAGTAATATCACCAGTAGGATCACGTAACACTTACAGTAATATCACCAGTAGGATCACGTAACACTTACAGTAATATCACCAGTAGGATCACGTAACACTTACAGTAATATCACCAGTAGGATCACGTAACACTTACAGTAATATCACCAGTAGGATCACGTAACACTTACAGTAATATCACCAGTAGGATCACGTAACACTTACAGTAATATCACCAGTAGGATCACGTAACACTTACAGTAATATCACCAGTAGGATCACGTAACACTTACAGTAATATCACCAGTAGGATCACGTAACACTTACAGTAATATCACCAATAGGATCACGTAACACACGTAACACTTACAGTAATATCACCAGTAGGATCACGTAACACTTACAGTAATATCACCAGTAGGATCACGTAACACTTACAGTAATATCACCAGTAGGATCACGTAACACTTACAGTAATATCACCAGTAGGATCACGTAACACTTACAGTAATATCACCAGTAGGATCACGTAACACTTACAGTAATATCACCAGTAGGATCACGTAACACTTACAGTAATATCACCAGTAGGATCACGTAACACTTACAGTAATATCACCAGTAGGATCACGTAACACTTACAGTAATATCACCAGTAGGATCACGTAACACTTACAGTAATATCACCAGTAGGATCACGTAACACTTACAGTAATATCACCAGTAGGATCACGTAACACTTACAGTAATATCACCAGTAGGATCACGTAACACTTACAGTAATATCACCAGTAGATCACGATACAGTACAGTAATATCACCAGTAGGATCACGTAACACTTACAGTAATATCACCAGTAGGATCACGTAACACTTACAGTAATATCACCAGTAGTATCACGTAACACTTACAGTAATATCACCAGTAGGATCACGTAACACTTACAGTAATATCACCAGTAGGATCACGTAACACTTACAGTAATATCACCAGTAGGATCACGTAACACTTACAGTAATATCACCAGTAGGATCACGTAACACTTACAGTAATATCACCAGTAGGATCACGTAACACATACAGTAATATCACCAGTAGGATCACGTAACACTTACAGTAATATCACCAGTAGGATCACGTAACACATACAGTAATATCACCAGTAGGATCACGTAACACATACAGTAATATCACCAGTAGGATCACGTAACACTTACAGTAATATCACCAGTAGGATCACGTAACAAATACAGTAGGATCACGTAACACTTACAGTAATATCACCAGTAGGATCACGTAACACTTACATTGATATCACCAGTAAGATCACGTAACACTTACAGTAATATCACCAGTAGGATCACGTAACACATACAGTAATATCACCAGTAGGATCACGTAACACATAGAGTAATATCACCAGAAGGATCACGTAACACTTACAGTAATATCACCAGTAGGATCACGTAACACATACAGTAATATCACCAGTAGGATCACGTAACACATACAGTAATATCACCAGTAGGATCAAGTAATACTTACAGTAATATCACAAGTAGGATCACGTAACACTTACAGTAATATCACCAGTAGGATCACGTAACACTTACAGTAATTTCACCAGAAGGATCAAGTAACACTTACAGTAATATCACCAGTAGGATCACGTAACACATACAGTAATATCACCAGTAGGATCACGTAACACATACAGTAATATCACCAGTAGGATCACGTAACACTTACAGTAATATCACCAGTAGGATCAAGTAACATTTACAGTAATATCACCAGTAGGATCACGTAACACTTACAGTAATATCACCAGTCAGTAACACTTACAGATCATCAAGTAACACTTACAGTAATATCACCAGTAGGATCACGTAACACTTACAGTAATATCACCAGCAGGATCAGGTAACACTTACAGTAATATCACCAGTAGGATCACGTAACACTTACAGTAATATCACCAGTAGGATCAAGTAACACTTACAGTAATATCACCAGTAGGATCACGTAACACTTACAGTAATATCACCAGTAGGATCACGTAACACTTACAGTAATATCACCAGTAGGATCACGTAACACTTACAGTAATATCACCAGTAGGATCACGTAACACATACAGTAATATCATCAGTAGGATCACGTAACACTTACAGTAATATCACCAGTAGGATCAAGTAACACTTACAGTAATATCACCAGTAGGATCACGTAACACTTACAGTAATATCACTAGTAGGATCAAGTAACACTTACAGTAATATCACCAGTAGGATCACGTAACACATACAGTAATATCACCAGTAGGATCAGGTAACACTTACAGTAATATCACCAGTAGGATCACGTAACACTTACAGTAATATCACCAGTAGGATCAAGTAACACTTACAGTAATATCACCAGTAGGATCACGTAACACTTACAGTAATATCACCAGTAGGATCACGTAACACTTACAGTAATATCACCAGTAGGATCACGTAACACATACAGTAATATCACCAGTAGGATCACGTAACACTTACAGTAATATCACCAGTAGGATCAAGTAACACTTACAGTAATATCACCAGTAGGATCACGTAACACTTACAGTAATATCACCAGTAGGATCAAGTAACACTTACAGTAATATCACCAGTAGGATCACGTAATACTTACAGTAATATCACCAGTAGGATCACGTAACACTTACAGTAATATCACCAGTAGGATCACGTAACACTTACAGTAATATCACCAGTAGGATCACGTAACACTTACACTAATATCACCAGTAGGATCACGTAACACATACAGTAATATCACCAGTAGGATCACGTAATACTTACAGTAATATCACCAGTAGGATCACGTAACACTTACAGTAATATCACCAGTAGGATCACGTAACACTTACATTAATATCACCAGTAGGATCACGTAACACTTACAGTAATATCACCAGTAGGATCACGTAACAAATACAGTAATATCACCAGTACGATCACGTAACGCATACAGTAATATCACCAGTAGGATCACGTAACACTTACAGTAATATCACCAGTAGGATCACGTAACACATACAGTAATATCACCAGTAGGATCACGTAACACTTACAGTAATATCACCAGTAGGATCACGTAACACATACAGTAATATCACCAGTAGGATGACGTAACACATACAGTAATATCACCAGTAGGATCACGTAACACTTACAGTAATATCACCAGTAGGATCACGTAACACTTACAGTAATATCACCAGTAGGATCACGTAACACTTACAGTAATATCACCAGTAGGATCACGTAACACTTACAGTAATATCACCAGTAGGATCGCGTAACACTTACAGTAATATCACCAGTAGGATCACGTAACACTTACAGTAATATCACCAGTAGGATCACGTAACACTTACAGTAATATCACCAGTAGGATCACGTAACACTTACATTAATATCACCAGTAGGATCACGTAACACTTACAGTAATATCACCAGTAGGATCACGTAACACATACAGTAATATCACCAGTAGGATCACGTAACACATACAGTAATATCACCAGTAGGATCACGTAACACTTACAGTAGTATCACCAGTAGGATCACGTAACACTTACAGTAATATCACCAGTAGGATCACGTAACACTTACAGTAATATCACCAGTAGGATCACGTAACACTTACAGTAATATCACCAGTAGGATCACGTAACACTTACAGTAATGTCACCAGTAGGATCACGTAACACTTACAGTAATATCACCAGTAGGATCACGTAACACTTACAGTAATATCACCAGTAGGATCACGTAACACTTACATTAATATCACCAGTAGGATCACGTAACACTTACAGTAATATCACCAGTAGGATCACGTAACAAATACAGTAATATCACCAGTAGGATCACGTAACACATACAGTAATATCACCAGTAGGATCACGTAACACTTACAGTAATATCACCAGTAGGATCACGTAACACATACAGTAATATCACCAGTAGGATCACGTAACACATACAGTAATATCACCAGTAGGATCAAGTAATACTTACAGTAATATAACCAGTAGGATCATGTAACACTTACAGTAATATCACCAGTAGGATCACGTAACACTTACAGTAAAATCACCAGTAGGATCAAGTAACACTTACAGTAATATCACCAGTAGGATCACGTAACACTTACAGTAATATCTCCAGTAGGATCACGTAACACTTACATTAATATCACCAGTAGGATCACGTAACACTTACAGTAATATCACCAGTAGAATCACGTAACACATACAGTAATATCACCAGTTGGATCACGTAACACATACAGTAATATCACCAGTAGGATCACATAACACTTACAGTAATATCACCAGTAGGATCAAGTAACACTTACAGTAATATCACCAGTAGGATCACGTAACACTTACAGTAATATCACCAGTAGGATCACGTAACACTTACAGTAATATAACCAGTAGGATCATGTAACACTTACAGTAATATCACCAGTAGGATCACGTAACACTTACAGTAAAATCACCAGTAGGATCAAGTAACACTTACAGTAATATCACCAGTAGGATCACGTAACACTTACAGTAATATCACCAGTAGGATCACGTAACACTTACATTAATATCACCAGTAGGATCACGTAACACTTACAGTAATATCACCAGTAGAATCACGTAACACATACAGTAATATCACCAGTAGGATCACGTAACACATACAGTAATATCACCAGTAGGATCACGTAACACTTACAGTAATATCACCAGTAGGATCAAGTAACACTTACAGTAATATCACCAGTAGGATCACGTAACACTTACAGTAATATCACCAGTAGGATCACGTAACACTTACAGTAATATCACCAGTAGGATCAAGTAACACTTACAGTAATATCACCAGTAGGATTACGTAACACTTACAGTAATATCACCAGTAGGATCAAGTAACACTTACAGTAATATCACCAGTAGGATCACGTAACACTTACAGTAATATCACCAGTAGGATCAAGTAATACTTACAGTAATATCACCAGTAGGATCACGTAACACTTACAGTAATATCACCAGTAGGATAAATTAACACTTACAGTAATATCACCAGTAGGATCACGTAACACTTACAGTAATATCACCAGTAGGATCACGTAACACTTTCAGTAATATCACCAGTAGGATCACGTAACACTTACAGTAATATCACCAGTAGGATCAAGTAACACTTACAGTAATATCACCAGTAGGATCACGTAACACTTACAGTAATATCACCAGTAGGATCACGTAACACTTACAGTAATATCACCAGTAGGATCAAGTAACACTTACAGTAATATCACCAGTTGGATCACGTAACACTTACAGTAATATCACCAGTAGGATCAAGTAACACTTACAGTAATATCACCAGTAGGATCACGTAACACATACAGTAATATCACCAGTAGGATCACGTAACACTTAGAGTAATATCACCAGTAGGATCACGTAACACATACAGTAATATCACCAGTAGGATCACGTAACACTTACAGTAATATCACCAGTAGGATCACGTAACACATACAGTAATATCACCAGTAGGATCACGTAACACTTAGAGTAATATCACCAGTAGGATCACGTAACACATACAGTAATATCACCAGTAGGATCACGTAACACTTAGAGTAATATCACCAGTAGGATCACGTAACACATACAGTAATATGACTAGTAGGATCACGTAACACTTAGAGTAATATCACCAGTAGGATCACGTAACACATACAGTAATATCACCAGTAGGATCACGTAACACTTACAGTAATATCACCAGTAGGATCACGTAACACATACAGTAATATCACCAGTAGGATCACGTAACACTTTCAGTAATATCACCAGTAGGATCACGTAACACTTACAGTAATATCACCAGTAGGATCACGTAACACTTTCAGTAATATCACCAGTAGGATCACGTAACACTTACAGTAATATCACCAGTAGGATCAAGTAACACTTACAGTAATATCACCAGTAGGATCACGTAACACTTACAGTAATATCACCAGTAGGATCACGTAACACTTACAGTAATATCACCAGTAGGATCAAGTAACACTTACAGTAATATCACCAGTTGGATCACGTAACACTTACAGTAATATCACCAGTAGGATCAAGTAACACTTACAGTAATATCACCAGTAGGATCACGTAACACATACAGTAATATCACCAGTAGGATCACGTAACACTTAGAGTAATATCACCAGTAGGATCACGTAACACATACAGTAATATCACCAGTAGGATCACGTAACACTTACAGTAATATCACCAGTAGGATCACGTAACACATACAGTAATATCACCAGTAGGATCACGTAACACTTAGAGTAATATCACCAGTAGGATCACGTAACACATACAGTAATATCACCAGTAGGATCACGTAACACTTAGAGTAATATCACCAGTAGGATCACGTAACACATACAGTAATATGACCAGTAGGATCACGTAACACTTAGAGTAATATCACCAGTAGGATCACGTAACACATACAGTAATATCACCAGTAGGATCACGTAACACTTACAGTAATATCACCAGTAGGATCACGTAACACATACAGTAATATCACCAGTAGGATCACGTAACACTTTCAGTAATATCACCAGTAGGATCACGTAACACTTACAGTAATATCACCAGTAGGATCAAGTAACACTTACAGTAATATCACCAGTAGGATCACGTAACACTTACAGTAATATCACCAGTAGGATCACGTAACACTTTCAGTAATATCACCAGTAGGATCAAGTAACACTTACAGTAATATCACCAGTTGGATCACGTAACACTTACAGTAATATCACCAGTAGGATCAAGTAACACTTACAGTAATATCACCAGTAGGATCACGTAACACATACAGTAATATCACCAGTAGGATCACGTAACACTTAGAGTAATATCACCAGTAGGATCACGTAACACATACAGTAATATCACCAGTAGGATCACGTAACACTTACAGTAATATCACCAGTAGGATCACGTAACACATACAGTAATATCACCAGTAGGATCACGTAACACTTAGAGTAATATCACCAGTAGGATCACGTAACACATACAGTAATATCACCAGTAGGATCACGTAACACTTAGAGTAATATCACCAGTAGGATCACGTAACACATACAGTAATATGACCAGTAGGATCACGTAACACTTAGAGTAATATCACCAGTAGGATCACGTAACACATACAGTAATATCACCAGTAGGATCACGTAACACTTACAGTAATATCACCAGTAGGATCACGTAACACATACAGTAATATCACCAGTAGGATCACGTAACACTTAGAGTAATATCACCAGTAGGATCACGTAACACATACAGTAATATCACCAGTAGGATCACGTAACACTTAGAGTAATATCACCAGTAGGATCACGTAACACTTACAGTAATGTCACCAGTAGGATCACGTAACACATACAGTAATATCACCAGTAGGATCACGTAACACTTAGAGTAATATCACCAGTAGGATCACGTAACACTTAGAGTAATATCACCACTGTGAAAAGTAACGCTAAGTCTTATTGAGTGGGAAATGGAAGATCACAAGGCAACACACACAACACTGCCCATATTTCTAGTGCTCGTCTGTGAAACACAGAAATGTTACAAATTTCAAAAGCTGAATGAAAAGAATATTTAGGAAAATAAAGGTGGCAACTGTATAACAATTGTAAGCACGAGTTCTTAAATATTTATGCTACTCTTTTCATATATCTCAGCTGTATCTCAAAAAGAAACACATTCATCATCATTCAGTCAATGACCCTCTGAACTGCAACATCTCCATCCATCCTTCAGAGTACAGACAATGTACACCTGCAGGACTCAAGTCAGTTAACCGGCATGTTGGATGATAATGCTCCTTGCTTGAAAACCATCCTGGAATGTCCCTATCCCCTCCTTCCTTTCTCCCAAGATTCATAAACCCTTTTGGTCATCCTATTCTGCACCATTCTCCTAAATGCCAAATCCAGTTCAACAACGCCTTGCATCCCTCTGATTTATACACAGGCTGTTTCCCACCAAGGCAGGGTGACCCGAAAAAGAAGAAACGCCATCATCACTCACCCCATCACCGTCTTGCCTGAGGTGTGCCAGTTCTGCAGTTGAAAAACTGCAACATATTTTCACCCATCTTTCAGAGCACATGCACTGTACCTCCCACTTCCAGGACTCAAGTCCGGCTAATTGGTTTTCCATGAATATCTTCATAAATGTTACTTTGCTCACACTCCAACAGCATGTCAGGTAATAAAATCCATTCATCTATAGAGGCAAAAAGGGGAAAGTATCAGTGCATAGAGGCACCAGGACTTTCACGCCAGTGTGAGGGATGGATTTTAAACATTGCACCAAGAAGAAGGCTGGAGTCAGTGATGTCAAGTTAATGTGTAAATGTGTCCGACTGCCTCTTCTAAATACATTTCTCTCTTCCACTTTCAAGATATTTAACCTGTTGTTTCCATATTAATTTCTTAGACTCTCCTGAAGGTTTAACTCATGTGTATTGTGGGGGAAAGGTTTGGCTCTGCCGATGTATAGGCAAGGGTGTCCATTACACCTAGCTGAAGACTTATTCCCATTTCTCTTTCCCGAGGAAACTTTATCTTTCCCGGACGTCCGGGAAATAGGGTTCAGTAAGGAATAACTTTTGGTGGCCCTTAACAACTCCCAACAACAACAATGTATCCACAGAGTAATTGCTTCTCATTGTGATAAAAGTAAATTTACTTTTTACAACATAATTTGTCACGTTACAATGTAATTACCACTCTAGAATAATTTCTCATTAGGTTGTTATCACTGAATGGGAAGTTCTGAACCCATATAGTGCGTACATAGCTTGGGAAGGGAAGGTAATCAAGTTCTATTCAAAAGGCGAAAAGGTTCAATTCAGTCATCACACATGATCAAGGTAAACTTGCTTACATCAAGCTTGACATATTCTAAGTATCCTGGAGTGCCACAAGAGTCTAACAGTGTTGTCATCTTTGACTGTCAAATCTGTCATAACTCAAGGTTACCTCCTTCATCTTCCTAACTGATAAGCAGTTATCTGCTGATAGTTACCTGCTGATAGTTCCCAGGTGATATGTCTCCACATAAAAATCTTAATTTATTTTTTTATATTTTATTTAAAAACACATTACATGGTGTACAACATGTTATACACAGGTTCATGGAAAACAATAACATCAACAATTATAAAAGATGTCAAAGTTCAACTTCATGTTCCAATCTCCTCAAAAAACACATACATAAGCAACACGTACTCACCAGTGACTGTACTAAGCACTTCTCCCCTCCTACCCCACCTGCAGCCACACAAAACACATACATAAGCAACACGTACTCACAAGTGACTGTACTAAGCACTCCTCCCCTCCTACCCCACCTGCAGCCACACAAAACACATACATAAGCAACACGTACTCACAAGTGACTGTACTAAGCAAACCTCCCCTCCTACCCCACCTGCAGCCACACAAAACACATACATAAGCAACACGTACTCACAAGTGACTGTACTAAGCACTCCTCCCCTCCTACCCCACCTGCAGCCACACAAAACACATACATAAGCAACACGTACTCACAAGTGACTGTACTAAGCACTTCTCCCCTCCTACCCCACCTGCAGCCACACAAAACACATACATAAGCAACACGTACTCACAAGTGACTGTACTAAGCACTCCTCCCCTCCTACCCCACCTGCAGCCACACAAAACACATACATAAGCAACACGTACTCACAAGTGACTGTACTAAGCACTTCTCCCCTCCTACCCCACCTGCAGCCACACAAAACACATACATAAGCAACACGTACTCACAAGTGACTGTACTAAGCACTCCTCCCCTCCTACCCCACCTGCAGCCACACAAAACACATACATAAGCAACACGTACTCACAAGTGACTGTACTAAGCACTCCTCCCCTCCTACCCCACCTGCAGCCACACAAAACACATACATAAGCAACACGTACTCACAAGTGACTGTACTAAGCACTCCTCCCCTCCTACCCCACCTGCAGCCACACAAAACACATACATAAGCAACACGTACTCACAAGTGACTGTACTAAGCACTTCTCCCCTCCTACCCCACCTGCAGCCACACAAAACACATACATAAGCAACACGTACTCACAAGTGACTGTACTAAGCACTTCTCCCCTCCTACCCCACCTGCAGCCACACAAAACACATACATAAGCAACACGTACTCACAAGTGACTGTACTAAGCACTTCTCCCCTCCTACCCCACCTGCAGCCACACAAAACACATACATAAGCAACACGTACTCACAAGTGACTGTACTAAGCACTTCTCCCCTCCTACCCCACCTGCAGCCACACAAAACACATACATAAGCAACACGTACTCACAAGTGACTGTAGTAAGCACTCCTCCCCTCCTACCCCACCTGCAGCCACACAAAACACATACTTAAGCAACACGTACTGACAAGTGACTGTATTAAGCACTCCTCCCCTCCTACCCCACCTGCAGCCACACAAAACATATACATAAGGGACACGTACTGGCAAGTGACTGTACTAAGCACTCCTCCCCTCCTACCCTACCTGCAGCCACACAAAACATATACATAAGGGACACGTACTGGCAAGTGACTGTACTAAGCACTCCTCCCCTCCTACCCCACCTGCAGCCAAAACATCGTGAAATATTCTACAAACAAAACACAGCTAACACCCGAACATGCAGGTGGCTTCATCTGTTACCATAACTCATCCTAGTCGTGTAAGCAACACAATAAGCCTAACCACAAAGTGCACATAAGAACATAAGAAAGAAGGAACATTGCAACATGCCTATTGACCTATGCGGAGCAGGTCCATGTACCCTCCCAGATTAGCCCAATGACCCCCCCTAGATTAGCCCAATGACCCACTGAGTCTGGTCGCTTCCACTCAAGGAAGGAGCACGGCACCAGACCCAGCAGCACAAGCTGGTCAGGTTCAACTCACACCCACCCTCACCCACTCATGTATTTATCTAACCTATTTTTAAAACTACACAACGTTTTAGCCTGAATAACTGTACTCGGGAGTTTGTTCCACTCATCCACAACTCTGTTACCAAACCAGTGCTTTCCTATATCCTTCCTGAATCTGAATTTTTCCAACTTGAAACCATTGCTGCGAGTCCTGTCTTGGCTGGAAATTTTCAGCACACCATTTACATCCCCTTTATTAATTCCTGTTTCCCATTTATACACCTCGATCACATACCCCCTAATTCTACGCCTTTCGAGAGAGTGCAGATTCAGGGCCTCAGTCTATCCTCATAGGGAAGATTTCTGATACATGGGATCATCTTTGTCATCCTCCTCTGTACGTTTTCCAGAGCATTTATATCCATTCTGTAATACGGTGGCCAGAACTGAGCAGCATAGTCTAAATGAGGCCTAACCAAGAATATTTAGAGTTGAAGACCAACCTGAGGACTTCTATTATTTATACTTCTAGATATGAAGCCAAGAATTCTGTTAGCTTTATTGCAAACACTAATGCACTGTTGTCTTGGTTTTAGACTACTGCTAACCAGAACTCCTAAATCCTTTTCGTAATCAGTAGTATTAAGATCTACATTATTTAGTTTATATGTGGCATGGTTATTTAACTGTCCAACATTTAGAACTTTGCCTTTGTCAATATTAAACTGCATCTGCCACTTCTCTGACCATTGCATCAGTCTATGCAAATCATCCTGGAGTGCTCTAATGTCCTCATTAGAAAGAATTGGACGGCCTATTTTGGTGTCATCAGCAAATTTGCTTATGTCGCTATTTATTCCCTCATCTATGTCATTTATGTAAATTGTGAGCAACAATGGGCCCAACACTAACCCCTGAGGAACACCGCTTGTGACGTGCCCCCACTCTGATTTCTCCCCATTTATGCAAACTCTCTGCTGCCTATTTGTCAGCCATGCCTCTACCCAGGAAAAAAGTTCTCCAGTTACGTGTGCCTTAAGTTTCCTCAATAGCCTCTGGTGTGGAACTCTGTCGAAAGCCTTATTGAAGTCCATATACACAATATCATATTCATTACCATGATCTACCTCCTCAAACACCTTAGTGAAAAAAGTTAGTAAATTCGTAAGACAGGAACGCCCCTTTGTAAAACTGTGTTGAAATTCATTAATCAATCTGTGCCTTTCAAGATGGCTACGAATTGCTTCAGCAATTATTGATTCCATAAATTTTCCCACTATGGAGGTAAGGCTTATTGGTCTATAGTTCGAAGCCAAGGACCTGTCACCTGCCTTGTAAATAGGTATTACATTTGTCATTTTCCACTTATCAGGCACTATGCCAGTTTGTAGTGATATGAATTATTAGGTTTTAGTTTCCCTATTTGTCTGAGGACCATGTCACTAGTTACTACTATCATGCATAGTTTATTATCATCCTGTTCTACATAATTAATCTATTATTTCAGGAATATTGCTTGCATTTTCCTGGGTGAAAACTGAGAGGAAGTAGGTACTGAGAATTTCACACATATCCTTATCACTGTCAGTGATCTGACCAGAGTTACTCTTAAGTGGGCCAATCTTGTCCCTAATCTTACTTCTGTATACTTGAAAGAACCCTTTTGGGTTAGTCTTTGAATCCCTTGCGACCTTAGCCTCATAATCACTTTTTGCTTTTCTTATTCCTTTCTTCATTTCTCTCTTTAATTGAATATATTGATTTCTTAACTGCCCATCCCCTCTTTTAATACGCCTATATATGCCTGTCTTTTGACCAATGAGATGTTTTAATCTATTGTTCATCCATTTGGGATCATTTGTGTTAGATATAATTTCCCTGCTCGGAACAAAAGTTGTCTAGGCAGCTAGAACTATGCTCTGAAAGCATCTTATTGGCAACCAAGATCACCTACCTGACCCATAGTCAGGACATCGCAATTTAGCCCACCCAGGTAATTTTTCAGTCACATGAAGTCGGCCAAGCGAAAATCTTGGACAGAGATTTGATTGCAGTTATCTGGGTAATTCCATGATATATTGTGATCACTTTCCCCAAGCTCATCATTAACCTCATGATTATTAATTAGTGAATCTTTGTTGGCAAGAACCAAATCAAGCAGATTGTTTCCCCTAATTGGTTCTGTCACAACCTGTTCTAAAAAGCAATCCTGAACCATATCAAGAAAGTCACTAGACTCAAGATTTCCTGTCATATTGTTCCAATCAATTTGTCTAAAGTTAAAATCTCCCATTATCACAACATTTTCATATCTAGATACCTTATGAATTTCGTCCCATAACAGCTTACTGCACTCTCTATCAAGGTTTGGGGGCCTATAAATCACACCCAAAATTTATTTTCACGTCCCTCGAGAAACTGTAGCCAAACAGATTCTGTGTTCGATGTTTCTAATCTTGTATCACATCTAAGACAACAATTTAAATTTTCTCTGACATACATCGCCACCCCACCACCCTTCCTGTTAACCCTATCAGTGTGGAATAGTTTATAACCCTGTATGTTGCATTCAGAAGGCATTTCTTCATCTTTCAGGTTGAACCAGGTCTCTGTTATACCAATAATATCTATATTACCTACACTTGCAAGTAATCTTAGCTCATCTATCTTATTTCTTAGACTCCTACTATTTGTATAGTAAACCTTAAGGGAGTTAGTCACTCGTTGCTCTCTACTATCTCTCTTTGTTTGTTGATCAATTGATTTGCCATTACTAGCAACTTTATTTTGAATATTGTCTTTTAAACACATTCCTGAGGAATCCAGGTAATAACTGCTGTTTTTAACCCTAATGCTGCAGCCTGATTGTTTCCCACAAACACCCATACCTCTATAATCTATCATTTTATATTTCTAGTCAAGTCATCAATTACCCTCTCAATCAAATTGGCTAATGCAACCACTCCATCCCCAGAGAGATGAACCCCATCCCTTGCATACATATCACGTTTGCCAAAGAATAGGTCCCAGTTATCAATGAATGAGATTGCAAGTTCCTTGTAGTACCTGTCTAGGCAGCAATTTATACCAATTGCCCTAGACATCCATTCATTGCCCACTCTCTTTCTAGGCAAGATGCTACATATGACTGGGATCCCTCCCTTAGCCCTAACTACTTTTATGGCTGACCTGTACTTATCCAGCAGCTCCTCTCTCCTGCCCTTCCCAATGTCATTACCCCCAGCACTAAGACAGATAATGGGCTTGTTCCCATTACCTGTCATAATATTATCCAACCTGCTGACTATGTCACCAACACCTTTGCAGATGACACCCGAATCTGTATGACAGTGTCTTCCATTGCAGACACTGCAAGGCTCCAGGTGGACATCAACCAAATCTTTCAGTGTGCTGCAGAAAACAATATGAAGTTCAACGATGAGAAATTTCAATTGCTCAGATATGGCAAACACGAGGAAATTAAAACTTCATCAGAGTACAAAACAAATTCTGGCCACAAAATAGAGCGAAACACCAACGTCAAAGACCTGGGAGTGATCATGTCGGAGGATCTCACCTTCAAGGACCATAACATTGTATCAATTGCATCTGCTAGAAAAATGACAGGATGGATAATGAGAACCTTCAAAACTAGGGAGGCCAAGCCCATGATGACACTCTTCAGGTCACTTGTTCTATCTAGGCTGGAATATTGCTGCACACTAACAGCACCTTTCAAGGCAGGTGAAATTGCTGACCTAGAAAATGTACAGAGAACCTTCACGGCGCGCATAACGGAGATAAAACACCTCAATTACTGGGAGCACTTGAGGTTCCTGAACCTGTATTCCCTGGAATGCAGGCGGGAGAGATACATGATTATATACACCTGGAAAATCCTAGAGGGACTAGTACCGAACTTGCACACGAAAATCACTCACTACGAAAGCAAAAGACTTGGCAGACGATGCAACATCCCCCCAATGAAAAGCAGGGGTGTCACTAGCACGTTAAGAGACCATACAATAATTGTCAGGGGCCCGAGACTGTTCAACTACCTCCCAGCATACATAATGGGGATTACCAACAGACCCCTGGCAGTCTTCAAGCTGGCACTGGACAAGCACCTAAAGTCGGTTCCTGACCAGCCGGGCTGTGGCTCGTACTTTGGTTTGCGCAAAGCCAGCAGTAACAGCCTGGTTGATCAGGCTCTGATCCACCAGGAGGCCTGGTCACAGACCGGGCCGCGGGGGCGTTGACCCCCGGAACTCTCTCCAGGTAAACTCCAGGTAAACACCAGCTCCAAGAAGGCACACTCTCTGTCTGACCTTTCTGTCTCTGTTACAAAATGCACAATCCATATATCTTACCTGAGAATCGCCTACTATTAAAATATTCTTACCTTAATTGGCAGGGGAATCAGTGGTACCTTCAACCTCACTAACCACTGAAGTACACTCGTCTTGGAGAACATAAAATCGATTTCCTACCTTCACATCCTCTCTATGAACACTCCTCATCTTCCTTCTTCCTGAACTGTGAACCACTTGCCACTTAAAGCAGCTGCCACTATCACTGCTGGTGACTATTTCCTCCTTACCAGCTAAATCCTTCTCACACTCACTCCCAAACTCATCTATGCGAAGCTTCAGCTTCCTATTTTCCTCCTGAAGAAGTAGAATCTCCTTCTTCAACACTTGAACCTGAGATTCTAAAACACTACAACAAGTCATGGTGCTTAGTAAAAGCCCACACTAACTCCCAAGAGCTTAGGCAGGTATGACCACATGTGACCACTGACCTCAGCTTACTTTAACTTTAATACAAAGACAGATATAAGTTTTAAAGCAGCGAACTATTGTCGGGTATTTTATTTCCCATGTTATTTTAAAACAAGTAGTACAGATAGTATAAAGTACAGAAAATCTCACCAACATTACGAGATCCAATACATTCTACTGTTGCCTATGCATACCTCCTATTACATTATCAGGCGTCCAAATAAAAAACCTCACCCCTACTACTCTAAAAGACATTATTGTTAGTACCTCCTCACATTCATATCACAGGTGCAGTCCATTGTTTAACATCTGAACAACATTGCAGCTACCTGCCTCCACATTTCTGGATCTCCCTTCCCTGTATGGACGTCAGGCCCCTTATGCCTCATAACATAGGCACATATACATAATATATAATATAAATGCCCTGTAACCATGATCTCGTCAGATGTCAATGAGCCTCATCTCCTAAAACCCTTCACCCATTGCACACGCCTGCAAAACAGGACACATGTGCAATACAGTCTCAGTACAATGACACCTTACACACAATGCCAGCAATGTGTCTTGCCATCATTCACATACTCACATCAAAATCAACCCCTTAACATTATACTGCAAGACCAACCTGCAAGGGCTCACAGGCCCCATTTCTCACAGTAAATATCATCACCCAGGTCTCCAGGTCTCCAGGTAACCCAGTATACCGGCATACCTTAGCGTGCACAGGCGGCTGTAGCCTCCACGCACATTAAATCTTACATGACCACACACGCCAGTCACATAACCAGGAGACCTCGCTCTTCCTGTACTTGCTACCATACATGTCAGTGGTACACACACCACTGTGAAGCATTTTCAGATAAGAAAACAGCACCTAACTATTCACAAGACTATGCATGCAACTATGTGTCTTGAACAAACCCCCCCACTCCATACCCGAACACCCTCCCTCGCCAGTCAGCAAGCCCAAACGACTATCCCCTGATTCAATTCCTACTCCTATAAACGAATCAAGTTTTGCACCATGAGGTCGTGGTAACCCACAGAAAAACACTCCCCCATCTAGTTCCATACATACTCCTATTTCTATGTAATGTATGATACACCATTGTCGACAATACACTCTTTCTCCCCTCCCATGCCTCAGACCCCCTCTGCTCCAGGCAACATACACGTAATCCACCATCACATATGCCAGTGCACATGCTGTCCCCTCTTCCACCCCCAACATCCAGACTTAGTGTCTGCAAAACCAACACACCCCTCCCCCCACAACCCTACTCACCCATTCCCTGATCCCCCAGCTTCTCACAAAATTAAACAGCATGGAAAGCCATGTCCTTCCCCCCCACAACCCCCAGCACACCTACCACTCGACTCCTCTATCTCGCAATACTTCACCGGAAGGCAAAATCCCACGCAAAAAATGAAACATGACCTTTGGCACCCTAGGTTGCAACCTCAACCTCTCCCAGATGAACACCCAATCATAAATTGCGTATAGCCCTTCCCTCACCTGCACCTCAGTCCTCCCCATTGCCCTTTGCAAAACTCCTACCCTGACTATCCCTACATCTCGTACCAATGCCAGCACCCATAATGCTGCCTTACACTCCCTCAGGTCCACCCCCTGTACAAACCCCACAACATCTCATGGACCTTCCCCAACCACCACCCCCAAAAATCCCCCCCACCACATAACCTCATGCCTGATAAAGACATATATAACCTTCCTTTGTAAATCCAATAGACCCATCCCCCCTTCACACAGGCAACATGACCATCTCCCGTTTTAACCACTCACACCCTGAACTCCATAAAAATTTGAACATCCTTCTCTGAATATTCCTGCTTAGAAATGTCACAATATCAAAAACAATATACTCAGATCGCAACATAACTGAGGTTCAGACATGTATGCATGGAGCCCCAAACCAACATAATGAGACTAGTCACGAGGGAGCATTCACCAAATTCAACTTCAATAACAAAAACATAAAGTGGGACCAAGTAAACCAAGTCCTAACCGATATAAACTGGGAAGATATACTAAGCAACACAGACCCCAACTTATGCCTAGAACAGATTAACTCGGTGGCACTCGATGTATGCACAAGGCTTATTCCTCTAAGAAAAAGGAGTAGATGTAAAATAGAAAGAGACAGGCGCTCCCTTTACAGGCGACGGAAAAGAATAACAGAGCGGCTAAAAGAGGTCAATATATCTGAAATGCGTAGGGAGACACTGGTCAGAGAAATAGCAAGCATCGAACTTAAGCTAAAAGAATCCTTTAGGAGTCAGGAATCGCGGGAAGAACTAAAAGCCATAAATGAAATCGAAAGAAACCCAAAGTATTTCTTCTCCTATGCCAAATCAAAATCGAGAACAACGTCCAGTATTGGGCCCCTACTTAAACAAGATGGGTCATACACAGATGACAGCAAGGAAATGAGTGAGCTACTCAAGTCCCAATATGACTCAGTTTTTAGCAAGCCGCTAACCAGACTGAGAGTCGAAGATCAAAATGAATTTTTTATGAGAGAGCCACAAAATTTGATTAACACAAGCCTATCCGATGTTATCCTGACGCCAAATGACTTCGAACAGGCGATAAATGACATGCCCATGCACTCTGCCCCAGGGCCAGACTCATGGAACTCTGTGTTCATCAAGAACTGCAAGAAGCCCCTATCACGAGCCTTTTCCATCCTATGGAGAGGGAGCATGGACACGGGGGTCGTCCCACAGTTACTAAAAACAACAGACATAGCCCCACTCCACAAAGGGGGCAGTAAAGCAACAGCAAAGAACTACAGACCAATAGCACTAACATCCCATATCATAAAAATCTTTGAAAGGGTCCTAAGAAGCAAGATCACCACCCATCTAGAAACCCATCAGTTACACAACCCAGGGCAACATGGGTTTAGAACAGGTCGCTCCTGTCTGTCTCAACTATTGGATCACTACGACAAGGTCCTAAATGCCCTAGAAGACAAAAAGAATGCAGATGTAATATATACAGACTTTGCAAAAACCTTCGACAAGTGTGACCATGGCGTAATAGCGTGCTAAAGGAATAACAGGAAAAGTCGGTCGATGGATCTATAATTTCCTCACTAACAGAACACAGAGAGTAGTCGTCAACAGAGTAAAGTCCGAGGCAGCTACGGTGAAAAGCTCTGTTCCACAAGGCACAGTACTCGCTCCCATCTTGTTCCTCATCCTCATATCCGACATAGACAAGGATGTCAGCCACAGCACCGTGTCTTCCTTTGCAGATGACACCCGAATCTGCATGACAGTGTCTTCCATTGCAGACACTGCAAGGCTCCAGGCGGACATCAACCAAATCTTTCAGTGCACTGCAGAAAACAATATGAAGTTCAACGATGAGAAATTTCAATTACTCAGATATGGTAAACATGAGGAAATTAAATCTTCATCAGAGTACAAAACAAATTCTGGCCACAAAATAGAGCGAAACACCAACGTCAAAGACCTGGGAGTGATTATGTCGCAGGATCTCACCTTCAAGGACCATAACATTGTATCAATCGCATCTGCTAGAAAAATGACAGGATGGATAATGAGAACCTTCAAAACTAGGGAGGCCAAGCCCATGATGACACTCTTCAGGTCACTTGTTCTATCTAGGCTGGAATATTGCTGCACACTAACAGCACCTTTCAAGGCAGGTGAAATTGCTGACCTAGAAAATGTACTGAGAACTTTCACAGCGAGCATAACGGAGATAAAACACCTCAATTACTGGGAGCGCTTGAGGTTCCTAAACCTGTATTCCCTGGAACGCAGGAGGGAGAGATACATGATTATATACACCTGGAAAATCCTAGAGGGACTAGTACCGAACTTGCACACGAAAATCACATTCCTCCAAACAAACCGAATTATCCTCCCTTGCCTCTACTAAGTCCCCCTGTACAGAATACCACATATTTTCAACACCTCCACGCAGTTCCTCACCACCCAACACCACAACTCCACCCTGCCTTCCCATGTCCCCAACCCGAGAATGAATGACTTCCCTGCATTCACTATCATGCCATATGCCCCTCCATAAACCCTCACCACCCCCTCCAAACTACCCAACTGCGTCTTCTCATCCACCAAGAGTGTCACATCATCAGTGTACCCTACCAGACTTGGCCACAGGCACCCAGCCCCATCCCAACCTAGTTGCTACATACTCATACCTCCACCAATCTATAAAAAGGGTCTTGCATACATGCAGCAAAAGTTGCAAGAGCTGGCACCCCTGCCAGAGACCCCACCCTATTGCCACCACCTTCCCCAAATGCCCATTAACTTGCACAAGAACACATATGTGTGCATACAGTGCATTCACCCATTCCACTATTTCCTCCCTGAAACCCTGACTCAATAAGATATGGCCTAATCCCTCCCTCTCCACAGTGTCATATGCTCCTCTTCAATCTAATGCTAACAAACCCCCTCCCCTCGCCTATTGCCACTACAAAATCCCATAAGACATCATGACCTGTCACCATAGATCTTCCTGGCAAACCAAATTGACTCTTAGAAACCACCCTTTCAACAACACACTTGAGGCGATTACCGAGCACCTTTGCAAAAATCTTGTAGTCAGTGCACATTAAGGATATCACCTCATAATCCTTTAGGGTTTGTTGATGTGACCCATTCAGGATTGAAACCACCACCTCTGTCACTTGCCCCACCCCTAACTTTCCCTCTTGTTTCATCACATTCAGTAATCTGACCAAGAACCCCCTCAACAAATTTCAATATTCCAAATAAAATTCACATGGTATCTCATCTACACCCAGCGCCTTGCCCTTGCTCATACCTGCCAATGCTCTCCAAATTTCCTCCTCCTCAATGTGTCCCCCCCAGTGCCATTCTATCGCTACTCCCCAAGGGTTTCCCTACACAGCTGCATACCTCCTCCAACAGTTCTGCTACCACCCTTCTACTATGCCAATAAAGCTCATACCACCTGTCAGCATACATTCCCATGCCCTCTGTCGACATGAGAACCTTCCCCATCCAATAACCCTCCTCCTCTCCACACACCTCCAGCTGTGTAAGAGATGTTGCTCTCCTACATTGTCGATGACCCCTCAGGACATAAGCAGACGGCCTATCCCCCCATAGTACTTCATCCAAACCCGCTTACACCAGTAGCGCTTCAAACCTTTCATTTTGCAACTCCCACAACTCCTCCTTCAGGTCCTCCACCAGGTACCATCCCTGCAAAGTGCTCCTGCTGAAGCAAACACATAAGCACTGCTCCAGGTAATTCGACATTCCATATCGCATGAGATTGAGTCTCTTCCCCTCTTGGATGTAAAAGTCCCTAATTCATGCTTTTGCAACACAATCCCGCCAACCAACTATGTCATCAACCGCCCTCCCCTCCTCCCCTAGCTCTTCCCATAATGCTGCAAACCCCCCACCGCCTCCTCATCCTCGAGAACCCACACATTTAATTTCCAGTAACCCCCTCTGCCATCTAGCTAACTCCTCCCACCCCATCTCTGCTACTACAGCCCTGTGATCCAAATATAGGGCATCTGCAGTGCAAACGGATTCGATACCGACTGGCTTGCCTCCCAGATCAAGATGGCAACCCCACCTTTTAGATGCTCTGAATGCACCACAAAACACTGGTAACCTTCCACCTCAAAATTCTTTCCTGCTCTCCAATTGTGCTCCTGTATGTATACCATGTCCACACGGTGTCTATGGAAAAACATGCATAACCAAACACACTTCAGTTTTCCACACAACCCATTAGCATTCAGTGTTATACACCAGAGGCCTGCTAGTGGTTGCACCCCCTCTGGCCCACAGCCCCCTTCACAATCTCACCATGGCCTTACACATCTCCCTTTCCCCTCACACCCCTCGTGATGCCAGGGCCACCCTGCACCACCTGGTGCTGGAGCTTTATCCCCCCTCACACGACTATCCTTCTCTATCCACACCTTCCCCGTGCATTGGGCCATCATTAACAAATCGTCAGAGTCAGACGTCGCATCTTATCGGACTTCCTTAAAAAGTCTGTGAAGGAACCTCTTGAACTTTCCGACGTAGCTCGGGATAAGTTTAATGAGATTAAAAGTATCTTTTCGAAGGACCCTATACTTAAGATTCCTGATATTAATAAAACATTTTGTTTGAGAACTGATGCCTCCAATTCTGGCTTAGGTGCGGTGTTACTACAATACCATGATGGTACTCCCTTCCCTGTATGCTTCCTAAGCCAGAAACTCCTTCCCGCAGAAACAAGATACTCCACAATAGAAAAGGAATGTTTAGCCCTTGTGTGGGGTATCTCCAAACTTAAATTTTATTTGTTGGGAAAAGAATTCATTTTGGAAACGGACCACAAACCTTTGATATACCTAGAAACTTTTAAGGGAACCAACAGTCGCCTCTTGAGGTGGACATTGGCACTCCAGGCTTTTAAGTTCCATATTGTGTATATCAATGGTTCATCCAATTATTTCTCTGACTGGTTAAGTCGTGACAGTCAGTAGAAGATTTGTTGCCTTACACGACTTCCGCATGTTAGAACTTTTTCCTCGCCTATTCTTCTTATACTCCTTGACTATAAGTCTTGGCATGGGGGAGTGTGAGGGAAAAGTTCAATAGATAGGTGTAGAGGGAATATATATAGTATCAGTAGTTTCACTGCCGGCTTCTAGTTAAGGTAGGGTAAGTCAATCTCCCGTTTTTCCCGCCTTTTCTCCCCCTCCCTGAAATTGATAGTTTGTCTGCCGGCTACTAGTTAAGGTAGGGTAAGTCACGCTCCCGTTTTTCCCGCCTTTTCTCCCCCTCCCTGAAATTGATAGTTTGTCTGCTGGCTACTTGTTAAGGTAGGGTCAGTCTAGCTCCTGCTATCCCGTCCCCTCCCTCTTCTCCCCCCCCCGAAAGGTGACGTGTGGGGCTCTGGTTAAACAGTAAATCACTAGACTCACAGCTCCCAACTCTACTGTAAGTACATGCCTGCCTTGTATTCTAGTGGATTTATTGGTTGAAAGCTTCACTTTTGACCAATAATAAACTTAGTCCTTTCAGTCTTGCTCTAGGTTGACTGTTGTAATAATCACCACGACTTTTGAATATTGTACACTACCATGAAAAGTGATTATTTAAGCAGTGGGTAACCTGTCTATCTTTCCAGCTTGGATGTCAGAGAGGGTCACCTGGCAATCAACGAGTAGAACAGGAGAAGGACTAACGTCCAGAGACTTCTCCAGGTTGTATTGAAGTACCTGTGCACCTGTATGAAATTGCAGGACTTAACTCCACAGCATTGCAGCAGTAAAGAACCTGATTTCCTGTCTTTGGGATAGAATACTCACTGGTATACTGTGAAGAACTAGCCAGTGGATGGTCACCAACACCTGCGACCCCCCCCCCTTATCATCAGCAACGGCTACGGTTTCAACAACAGTGTCACCAACACCAGACACCATTGTAGATATTAGTGTTGAGTTCAAATGTTATTTTATTCATTTCATTTTTCATTTTTCTTTCAAATAGGATATACCTTTCATGTTTTGTTGTTTTATGTTTGATTTAATAAATAGTGTTTATCTTTGTGAATTATTATTTCTTTTTCTATTCATTAATTTTCCTGAGGAGGAGCCAGCCTGAGTAATACTGTCTGAAGTTGTTACAGGGCTGAGTAAGCCTTCACATGCATGTTTACAGAATCTTTTTTGCAAGGCAGTGAAACGATGTGTATGGGAGGGGGTAAGGGGTGATCTAAGTGGTGGGAGACCTGGTATCATAGGTTATGTCGATGACACAACAGTCCTAGTGAGTGGGAGAGAAGGATTGGAGGGTCTGGGGAGGGTCCTGGATGTTTTTGGGGAAGCAACAAGTATGGCAGTGAATGCGGATAAATCAAAGCTCATGAGATTAGGTGCATGGAATGAGCAGGAGGGTGAGGGTGAGGGGGCGAGGTGGTGATTTGTGGATCGGTTGAAGATTTGTGGTGTGATATAAATGGGCAATGTGCAGATGGCAAGGGAGGTTAATTCAAAGGGTGTAGTAGATAGAGTGCTGGGAAGATTGACAGGGTTGCGACCGACACATCTTACGTTACATCAGAGGATCATTGTGGTCAATGTGCTTCTATTTAGTAAAATATGGCATGTGGCAGCGTTGTACCCTTTGGTGTATGGGGATGTTCGGAGATTGTTGGGTAGGGTTATCTATTTTAACTGGGGTTCAGGATGTGATTTGTTAAGAAGGGAGGTGGTGACACTTCCAGTGGCCAAGGGAGGGCTGGGGCTAATTCACTTGGAACGAAGGTTGAAGAGTGTATATGTGGAGCACTGGTTCCTGCGGGTGCGTGGGGAGGGGGGTGGAGGGTTGAGGACTGTGCAGGAAGATATTCGAAGATGGTGGAGGGGATGGGATTTGCGAGATTGTGAGGAGTTGTTGTATGTTTTCATGCTCTTCAGAGATCCAAAGAATATGCAGGAAGGGTCCATAGAGAGAAAGCTATGACCTAGGGAGGCAGTGGCTGTGGAAGGGGCATACCCGATGTATGCATGGGAAGACATTTGATGTCGGTTAAAAGGGTTGTGTATCCGGCCGCATGTGAGGGAGGTAATGTATAGGTTTCTCCACAGAATCTTGCCGTCAGGGGTAGTTTTACGTAATAGATGAATAAGGGAGGGTGGGGTGTGTCAAGATTGTGGGGTAGATGAGTCAGCTTTTCATATAGTCTACTTTTGCGAACGCCTAGGGGTTGTGAGGGAATGGTTGGGGAAAGTGATTCGGTATGTGGGGGGAGGGTTGTCGGTTTTGAGAGCACTAAGTTTAGATGTAGGTGGGGTAGGGGTGAAAGTTCAAAGGACAGTGGCTTACTTAGTAGTTGATTTCATTTTTATTTCGTGAGCAATGAGAAATAAAGGGATGGGGGAATGTAGGATGGCCCAACCTGCAACTATTTATAGGACAAAGTGTCGCAATAAGGAAATATATAGGGGGAGGTGGGAGAGGGATTTCCTGGAAGGTTATAGAGATTTCCAATTGAGAGGTTTATGGGTTTTATAGATTGTCAGGGGCATGAACGGGCTGGCCTCCCCCAGGGGGGGATTGTGTGTTTGGGTGTGTCGCAGAGGTTTGAATGTTTGTGTGTGTGGGATTGTGAGTTAGAAGGGTTTTGGGGGAGGTGGGCTTTGAGTGTGGTATATTAATATGTGTGATAAGCTTCTCATATAGCATTACCGTTTATTGTTTTGCGATGCTCTGTTATATTTTGTATATACTGTGTGTGGCATTATTGCTTGAAGAGTACTGGCACTGTAATTTGGAGGTTTTATCCTGTTTGTTACATGTACCTGCATCAACATTTGTTCTGGATGCTTTGTACTGCATAGTGTGAGGCCTCAGATTTTAAACTGTTTTCAGAGAGATGATGTGATATATTTGTGTATTTAATGTGTGTGGCATTATTGTCACTGGTGATCTGCATGTCTCAGCCTGTTTGGCCTGAGAGTTTGAACAAGTGTTCAAGGAGAATGATGCGTTATACCTTGTAATTCATGTGTGTGCATTTTTGGTTGAAGTGGCAGTCACCAGATAACTGCACGTTTTGACCTGTTTGGGCTGAGAGCTTGGAAAGCATTTTCTGTGCGCAGAGTAAAATTGTGTATTGGTGATGGTATAGTATTGTCACAATTTGTATGTGGGATTCCTGCTAGTCGAATATACTAGCGTAATGTTAGTAACTGTGGGCTTAGTCGTACAGTTTTAAAAATATGGGTAAACACAATTTTGTGTTTAAGGTGAGTTGTAATATAGTGTCTTATCCTGTATAAATGTCTTATCCTGTTTGTTAAATGTTATGTTTACTTACTGGTGCTGAGTACTCAGCAACACATGATGTAATAATGTTGGTAGAATTATCGACAATATGTAAAGTAAAAGGACATAAGTGCAACTAATATCACATTTTATTGTGGCAACGTTTCGCTCTCCAGGAGCTTTATCAAGCTGTTACAAACAATACATGGACACAGAGGGTATATATAGGCTCAGAGTGAGATGCAATACTAGTGGTAGTAGTAGTAGTAGTGATATAAGTAGTAGTAGTAGTAGTAGTAGTAGTAATACAATATGTTAGAATATGTTGTATTACTACTACTACTACTACTACTACTACTACTACTACTACCACTAGTATTGCACCTCACTCTGAGCCTATATATACCCTCTGTCTCCATGTATTGTTTGTCTTTTTTTTCACACATTGCACTGCTGGCCTTGCTACTGGCAAGCCACGGTCGCTCCTCAAGTAGTGTCCCTGCGATCCCCGTTGGGGAGGGGAACCTCTACTCATCGTATCATCGTCTGCTCACTCCTTCATGATGTCAGCAAATCGTGTAAGGATTAAACCTAATAGTGGAGTAATAAACGACTCCACTAAACTCGCCCTAGCTGTCGCTGTAAGGACCTGCCTGCAGATCAAATTCACATCGATACTCTCGACGAAAGACTCATTCATCGTCGTCTGTACAGACGATTATGAAGCCTCCAAACTTATGGCCGACACATCTACCAAGACTCTCAATGACCGACAGTTCACCATTACCCCTTCACCTTCCCTGCTGGCGAAACGTTCCGTTTTCGTTAAACGACTGGACAAACTCATCACTACACTACCGAATGAAGAACTCAAAACCTCAATCGAAGAACAAAATACTTGGGCAACGATTGAACACATCACCCGAATCCCAAACGCCTCAACCATGATCAAGATAACCTTCACGAGCATCGATATGGCCAATAGAGCACTGTCAGATGGCCTGGCAATCTCATACTATCATATCCATCCCAGCCACGTAGAACCGGAACGTTTCGCCCACATCTCGCCGTGCTGGACTTGCTACTCATACCACCACTCGACACCTGACTGTCCCATGAAAGGAAAACAATACTGCACAAACTGTTGTAGAGATGGGCATAACTATAAGGAATGTTCCACCACCAATGCCTCTCCTACCTGCCTCAATTGCAAAGGATCCCACCACACCCTTGCAGCCAAATGCCCTCTTCGTAAAGAAGTCCTGACCAAGAAAATTATCGCTGAAACCAAGAAAAACAACAACAAATCACCATCATATGCAGCTATTGCCAAAATTCAATCTGATACAACAAAAATCCTTCAAGCTACAACACAACCATCCTCACCCAGCCTAGCACTCTCTGCTCTTCCCGACGCTGCCCCATCCAAGGTGCTCTACTGCATGATGTATGCCCACCTTGCCAATGCTGCTAATCCTGGCTCCTTCAACACAACAATCAACGAACTGTTTCGCCTCAACAACATGCCAAGCTTCAACTTCCCAGACACACCACCATCTCAAGACCTCCTCAAGCTTATACCTGACACCGTAAATCTCACCACACCATCAGGTCCTAATCAAGTCTCCACTCCAGAACCCACGCCACCGTCTACTACCACGTCTTACTGCCCACCTGTCCAACAAGCCACAACTGACCCATGCTCCCAGCCTCCTCTCAACACAATCACAGAAGACGACACGGAACAAGAATATTATGAGCAACCCTCAGACGAGGAAGAAGAAGAAATCATCGAAGAAAACACTGAAGAAAGCGGCCATTACTTTAGTGATACCTTTAGCCGATCTCTAACCTTCTACACCACGCCCAACCTCCCAACTGATATGAGTGCAGCGGATTTGCTCCACTTACTGAAGGAAGGCGCCGTCAAATATACCTGCAAACATCCTCACAAAATCCCTTTTGAAAACGTACTATCCTTCCTCGTGACACACCTGAACTGCTCCAACCTCAGAATGCGCCTATATCACATGACCAAGAAAGACTTTAAACGGCTCAAGTGTGGAACGGTCATCAACGAGGTATAGCACAACAACTACAACACAAGATCTGAGCCTCCCGACACGTGACATTTAACGCGCAGCCAACCTCCACCTCACCTCAGTACGAGGCAAGCCAGCCAGCGATCACTGTCTGCAATCTGCTCTCTCTGCGCTCTCCACACGTTCCCTCTCCACTGCCTCATAATGCTCCGCAGCTGGGTTAAGCCCTGGCACTTTATCTCATCACTCAAGACATTCCTCTCACCGACTACCCTTCGTCTGTCCCCAGTTCCCCACTCACCCACTCGTGGGTCTTACCTGAGAGTATGCTGTCTGTCTATTGTTTGTAATGGCTTGATAAAGCTCCTGGAGAGCGAAACGTTGCCACAATAAAATGTCACATTAGTTGCACTTGTGTCCTTTTACTTTACAATGCATGATGTGTATTTCTTGTAATCACGTAAATTACCTGTTTTTAAGTCAGTGTTTTTTTTGCAACCTTATCAATGTTCAGGTTGAGACACCATAGTTGGGAGGTAAATGATATGTGAAATCAGATTAGGTAACATCCATTGTTTGTAGTATGTTGTTAGGTTGGAAATAGTGGGGTGGTTGGACAACCACGGGAAGGGGGTGTGATACGTCTGTGTGTAACATGTTCAGTGCAATGAATTGCATGGTCTATAATGGTTTTCTAGTGGTCGATTACATCATCAATGTGGGATGAAAATGGCTGTATCTGAGGGTACAGATTATGTACCTTTTCGAGGGATGTGTAGATAACAGTGTTGTTCATATTGTGTAATTCTGATGGGTAGCTCCAGCAGGGTTGGGTTAAGTGATAGGATGAGGGAACAGGGTTGGGGGTTTTATACCCACATGGAGTTGTAAGTGTGGTGTGTAATGTTAGCTGTAGGTAAGATCGTGTTACTGTTATAGCTCTACATGAGTTTTATATATTATCTTTTTGTAATGTCATGTTGTAAATAAAATATAAAAAAAAATACTTCAAGCCATACCTCCAATGAGTGCTATAGGCTGTGCAGTATAATGTCAGAGCAGAATGGCAATAGGACAGGAGAGCCTGGCAATAGCAACCACTGGTCACCAGCACGGCAGGGTAAGTACTCAAACGAAAAGGGCGCACTAGTCGGAACCCTTCCCATAGATTGGGGGAAGCGGTGCGACCACAAAATCAACAGAAGAGGTAGTCACCCTATCGGAGTCGCTGTATTCCGTCTCTGTCCACAATGCCTTCACTGCTCTGAGCATCGACATCTTGCCAATGGCGTGGAAAGTGAGCGCCTCGATGAGTGTACTAAGGCTCATATTAAACCCTCTAGGAAGTCAAGCCTTGTCACCAGGCATCGAGCCACTCCACTCGCAGTTACGATTCTGATGACGTGGATGGCCTGACGCATCTCCACGTTCGGTATGACAGCCCCGGTAGATCCCTTGTAGAGTCCACTGTACATTTCACCTTCTTCCATGACATTGGTCTCCATGCAGCCATGTTGATGGAGCCGTTCTCAGTTCAAACCCTGAGTAGCATCTCAGGTTGTTCCCTGATGGTACGTGGAAGAACAACACTGGAGCTTGAGGTTCAGGGTCGGAAGTTGTAGGCAAAATTCCTAGTGGTCGATGACATTGTTTTCCCTGGTGATTTGCTTGTTGGTCTCAAGACTATGGCAGACCTCAAGATTTGGTTAGTCCCACCGAAGTGGAAAATGGATTTCGATGGGTTGGATGTGCCCTTCAGGAGCATGTGTGTGTAGGATCCACTACGTGCTACTCAGTCTGTGAGTATGTCCAATGTCTGGAAACCTTAGAAACAGATGGTTTCCATAGTAGCCAGTTCTCACAGAAGTTGGGCTTTTGTCCTGACCAACCTCGTACGGAACACATGTCACTTCACCTCCTGACCGTCAGGGTACAATTATGAGTGGAACCCAGTCTGGGGAAGCCCTGTCTAACCTCCATTCTCTCACTCTGATAAAGAGGAAGGCAGTGGTTAAGCCTCAGTAGCCCTGACGCCAAGTGACTGTCTAACTTGTGTCATGGTGAACATTAAAATGGTATAAAATACCGACAGGTTGTTGGGTAAGACACATATGCAACAGTTAGGTATCTTTATTTCGAAACGTTTCGCCTACACAGTAGGCTTCTTCAGTCGAGTACAGAAAAGTTGACAGAAGCAGAAGATACTTGAAGACGATGTAATCAGTCCATCACCCTTGAAGTTTTGAGGTGGCCAGTCCCTCAGTCTGGAGAAGAGTATTGTTCCATAGTCTGAAACAATATGGAGTTGAAGTTGTTGTTGTTAAAGATTCGCCGGTATTCTCCCGGCCCGGGCCTTTCCAAGTGGTGGCCTGGCAATGGCTCCCTGTCTAGGGAGTGTCTGAGACCTAAGTCTCCCATGGGAGTTGGCACAAGTACTCCCCTCATCTTGTGAGCTACAAACTCGGACTCTGGCACCAACCCTGCCCTAGAAGGGCAGGGTTGGTGCCATCGACACGATGACGATAATCTTCTACTTTCTTCTTTCTTGGCCCTCCTGTTGGAGGGTGTCGTCATATTCTATCTTGTGCTGACTTCCCCGAAGAGAAGCGCAGTCGGGCAGAGGCAGCAGTTACAGGGTCAATTGGAGCCACACCCCAGCTTTAGTGGACAGCAAAGTGCTGGAGAAACTTATCTTCATGGTGAATGGTTATGGATAGTCGTGCTAGAGGAGGGTACCGTCTTCAAGGTCCCCATTCTGAAGCATCCTGAATTTCCTCTTTGAGGTGTACTCGACTTCTACAAGGTATTGGGTGTTGGCAGTGAGTAGTCTGGTCATGTCTGCAGTGGTGTATGTAACAGTTTGGTCGTAGGTATACTTGAATGTTCCGTCCTGGAGGTGCTGATGGATTTCTGAAGACAGCATTCTGCTCTTATACTGCTTAGTTGTGTAGAAGTATACACCCTTCAAGTATCGGACTTGTTGTGGTGCAGCAGTGTCAGTGGCAGTGGCACCGTGAAGTGCATCCGCAGTTTCTTGTGTTTTTGCTTTCTTGGCTGGTGGCTGAACTGGTGAAGGCGAGATTTCTGACTGGTCAGTTGCTCTAGCAGTGGATGCAAGTGGTAGTGGACTCTCATTGGTGGGGTTTGCCTACGTCTCAGTGGTCTCTGATTGGTCCATCTCTGTGTCTAGTGGAGGTTGTGACAGTGGTGGAGCAGCTGTGATGCTGGTAATATTTGCAGTAGATTTTAGGATCTCAGTGGAAGGTGATGATGCAGGGAATGTGAGGCCAGGCATATTATTTAGTTTGAAATGTTCATTGATGGTGGAACTGAAGGAACCAGGCTCAGCTGCATTATGGACATGAGCATACATAATGCAATAAAGAATCTTGGTGGAGTCGGCAGTAGGTGCTGGCAGGGGAGTGGTGGGAGCAGCTTGCGTGGCTTGTAATATCTTGGTAGTGTCTGCTTGAAGCTTGGCGATAGCAGAATATGTGGTTGCTTGTGGGTTGGGTTTCTTTTGTTGTTGTTGTTGTTTCTTGAGTATGTCTCTTCTGGTAGGGCACCTGGCAGCAAGAGTATGGTGGTCATTGTTGCAGTTCAAGCAATTAGGTGGTGAAGCAGTAGTGCAATTCTTGAAGTCATGACCCTCACGGCCACAGGTGGAGCAGAACTTCTTGTCCTTGGTAGGACAATCATTTGTGGTGTGTAAGTATGAGTAACAATTATAGCACTGTGAGATATGTTGGAATTTCTCTGCTTCGATGAAGGCTGGGTTGATGTGGAAGTAGTGAATAGCCAGGCCCTCAGCGAGAGCTCTGGCTGCCATGTTGACGTCACTGAAAGTGACCTTCAGCATGGATGAAGCATTGGGTATTTTAGTAATGAAGTCCACCTTGGCCCAAGGGTTCTTTGCTTCGATAGATGACTTTCTTTCTTCAGTGGCCTGTACAGTGATAAGGTTGTCGAGTCGCTTGAGGAACACAGTTCTCCTGGCCCTAAGTGCTGGGGAAGTCAAGACAAGAAATCCCTGGTCTCGTAGAGTGGTAGTAGCAGTGGTGGTAAGTAGTTTCTCAGCCTCTGTGTCGTCTGTACAGACGACAACAAAGACCTCCTTGAGCGATAAAATCGCATTACATTTGATTTGCAGCCTGCCACTAACGACAGCTGCAAGTGCTAGTTTGGACGACTCATTGGTTGTGCCACTCGCTGGTTTGATCTTTACTCTGTTAGAGTAATGCATCGTGAGTAAGCAGTGCTCTGGTGTGTACGTACGTGTGGAGTTGAAGTGATAGGATGGAGCCTATATACCGCCAGGAGATGAGATGTAGGCCACTAGTAGAGGTAAGAATGTTATCGTTGGAATGTCAGGTCCCTCTCAAATCCAGCCATTCTCACTAGTAGAAGTTGACAAAGTTGATTTCAGGTTTGTACCAAGATACCCTTGTGTTGCAGTGTCTGACAGGGTGAACATTAAAATGGTATAAAATACCGACAGGTTGTTAGGTAAGACACATATGCAACAGTTAGGTATCTTTATTTCGAAACGTTTCGCCTACACAGTAGGCTTCTGCAGCCGAGTACAGAAAATTTGATAGAAGCAGAAGATACTTGAAGACGATGTAATCAGTCCATCACCCTTGAAGTTTTGAGGTGATCAGACCCTCAGTCTGGAGAAGAGTATTGTTCCTTAGTCTGAAACAATATGGAGTTGAAGTGACAGGATGGAGCCTATATACCGCCAGGAGGTGAGATGTAGGCCACTAGTAGAGGTAAGAATGTTGTCGTTGGAAGGTCAGGTCCCTCTCAAATCCAGCCATTCTCACTAGTAGAAGCTGACAAGGGTATCTTGGTACAGACCTGAAATCAACTTTGTCAACTTCTACTAGTGAGAATGGCTGGATTTGAGAGGGACCTGACCCTCCAACGACAACATTCTTACCTCTACTAGTGGCCTACATCTCACCTCCTGGCGCTATATAAGCTCCATCCTGTCACTTCATCTCCATATTGTTTCATACTATGGAACAATACTCTTCTCCAGACTGAGGGACTGACCGCCTCAAAACTTTAAGGGTGATGGACTGATTACATCGTCTTCAAGTATCTTCTGCTTCTATCAACTTTTCTGTACTCGACTGAAGAAGCCTACTGTGTAGGCGAAACGTTTTGAAATAAAGATACCTAACTGTTGCATATGTGTCTTACCTAACAACTTGTGTCATGAATTCAGTGAGAAAAGTTACAGCTTGTACAAAGTATGACATCTCTTTGTCAGCTTGCTCTCTCACTCTACTTATGGTGTATGTGAACAGAGCTTTCAAAGGGGGCCACATGCTAGTCGACTGCGATACGTGCAGAGCCAAGGGGCTCTCTCTTCAGCCGTCCTTGTCACTGTACGATGTGATGAGCTGCAAGTTCTTGTCGTTGATATTCACAGTAGGAATTTTACCCTAAGGAAGAACACCTCCCTGGTCAACCTTGCCAGGTTCCCTCTCCCAGTGAAAGTGGGGGGCAAAGTACCAGCAGACCAGCTCGTAGGTGCAGTTCTCCCAGGCGAGTCTGCTACAGAATCTTCCATCATCCGGTCAGTACTTGAGGATGACCTCGCAGTGACAGAGTACCCAGAAGTTCCAAAACTACTCCAGGTTCTTAATAGCGCCCACTCCGTGGTAGGCCTAGCCCCCTTATTGCTCACTGTATCCCTCTTGATAAAGCCACAAAACCTATTGATATGCTTGCCTACTGCTTGCTTCATGCACAAAGAGGCTTTGCTTAAGAGCTCATTACTAGGATGCTCCTTGATGGAGTTATTGAGGAGTCTATTTCTCCGTGGACTGCCCCACTCATCCTTGTTCCCAAGAAAGATGGAATCTGGCGTCCTCTCATCGATTATAGGAAACTAAATGCATCAATGATTCAAGATCGTTTTCCATTGCCAGTTCTGAATAGCCTGTTACAGAACATTGGCGATAACAAGGTTTTTCAACCCTTGATCTCCTCAAAGGGTTTAGGCAAATTCCTCTTGATGACCAAAGTAAAGAACTAACTGCATTCTCTATGCCGACCGGTCATTATCAGTTAAAGAGGACGCCTTTCGGATTATAGGGAAGCCGATCACATTCAGTTGTTTGATGACGACGATTTTCCACTCTCCTAGACGGCACCCTAATGGTCTACCTAGACGTTCTCATTGTGATGTCCCAGAATGTATACCGGGAGCATACCAGGAGAGAGCTCCGGGGGTCAGTGCCCCTACGGCTCGGTCTGTGACCAGGCCTCTTTGTGAATTAGAGCCTGATCAACCAGGCTGTTACTGCTGGCCGCATGTAATCCAACTTACGAACCACAGCCCGGCTGGTCAGGTGCTGACTTTAGGTGCCTATCCAGTGCCTGCTTGAAGAGCCAGGGGTCTATTGGTAATCCCCCTGATGTATGCTGGGAAGTAGTTGAACAGTCTTGGGCCCCTTGACACTGATTGTGTTGTCACTTTTTGCGCTAGTGGCACCCCTGCTTTTCATTGGGGGGGATGTTGCGCTGTCTGCCGAGTCTTTTGCTTTTGTTGGGAGTGATTTTCATCTGCAAGTTTGGTACTAGTCCCTCTAGGAATTTCCAGATGTATATAATCATGTACCTCTCCCTCCTGCATTCTAGGGAGTACAAGTTTAGGAACTTCAAGCATTCCCAGTAATTGAGGTGTTTTATCACAGTTATACATCCTATGAAGAATCACTGTGCATGTTCTAGGCCAGCAATTTCACCTGCCTTGAAAGGTGCTGTTAGTGTGCAGCAGCATTCCAGCCTAGATAGAACAAGTGACCTGAAGTGTGTCATCATGGGCTTGGCATCCTTGGTTTTGAAGGTTCTCATTATTCATCCTGTCATTTTTGTAGCAGATGTGATTGACATCCCTACACATCTCGTAAAATTTGAGCAGGTACTGGTAAAACTAGCCAAGGCTAATCTCAAAGTAAAACTCTCAAAATGCTAGTTCCTTATGAAAGAAATAAAGTTTCTGGGCCACGTAGTGACTCAGAATGGCATAAAGACAGACAAGTCCAAAATCTCGGCTGTGCAGAAATTCCCTAGACCTACGACGTTGGATGCTGCCCGCTCCTTCAAAAGCCTAGCTGGATTCTATCACACTTTCATAGTCAGATTTTCCACCAGAGCTATACCTTTGACTCGGCTTTTCAAGAAAGATGTCCCCTTTGAGTGGACGTGCGACCAGGAAAGAGCTTTTGTTGTACTTAAAAATAGGTTAACATCAGCCCCAGTTCTTAGATTCCCTGATTTCACCAAGGAGTTTACTTCGATGACAGATGCCAACAAAATCGGCATTGGTGCAGTCTTGTCACAGGAATCCAATGGTAAGCAATGGCAGTTTCATCAGGGATGGGTACTAGCTCACAATACCGTGTCAAGTTATCCACCATTACAAGCAGGTGTTTATTACCCCTCTCCTAGGCCGAGAAGTACTTCAACAGGTCGACAGAAGTTCTCTCCCAGGGCTCCAAGCTCATACGATGGCTAAGGCTTCTAGCTCTGTCACTGAGTAATTGACTTCAACTTTGGTATGAACACGGCTATCATAAGCTTATGCTAGCTCCACACCATCCTGCGAGTAATACCCTTGCTGATTGTACAAATCTCAAGGTCCTACAGGTACCACATGGGATGAGGTCATTCCCGATGTGCAGTGTACCCTAAACACTTCACACAAACAGCCTAATTAGTGAGACACCCCATTTTGCATTGTATGGCTGTGACAAGTGTTTGCCATACGAAATTCTGTTGCTCCACCTCAGCCTACTTGTGACACTGACAACGTCAGCATCAACAAGATGTGGACTACACAGCTTGTCTTTCAGAGAGTATGAGAAAATCTTAAGAAATCAACAGATAAGTTTACGTCTAATCATAACGCTATTGCTGAGAGTAAGGCTGAACCAGGTTGCAAGGTAATGTTGCAAAATCCTACGCACATTCACAAATTAGTCGTTCCTAACCGTGCTTTCCGACAACTCCGTGGCAAAAAGTGCGAGGTGAGGGAGATTCCCACATGAAGTACATTGAAAACGTGCAAGCCGAGGCTGAGCTGGAGGAACGTGCGTTGCAAGGCCACAACCTTACTGTTACTGGTGATAACCTGTCTGCTTCTCTTCCCGCTACTACTATGACCAATAACAGTCCTGTGATCTAAGACCAAGGACAGCAGTACATTTCTGTGACACTGACGTACCTGTCGACTTGTCCGCCTCCTATGCTGACTGTCCTCTCACTGAAATGGGCATTAATGAACATACACCGTCTAGTTAGTCCAAAAAGCAGGGTCAGGGTGGACGTTACCATATTTTTAGAAGGGTACCCATAGAATTGTTATAATAAGTCTCCTTGGGGACAATGTCACTGCAAGTAAGTTGCACACAATGTGTATTTTAAGGTCTGTATTAAAGTCAGGGCAGTGCCGTCCTCTTATGTTACATGTCACACCCTAGGAAATGCTACTGTTAGTCATCGTTTACAGACGTGAGGATGGTACAGTGTCAATGATTGTGCAGTCAAGCTTGATTTCTTATGCCTGTGAACAACCTGTACATAAGAATGTTTAAGTTCCAGTGCTGGTGTCTCCTGCCTCCATCCTCCACTATGCTGCTTGAGCATGTCATTTTTTCTTCCACTAGATATGTGGGAGAGTTTTTGAGGCCTGCTAGAATTCTGTCAATTTTGATTTTGGGGTGAGCCAAAACCACTCCTGCAGGGATTAATTCCTTTAGTTTTTTTCCTTTCTGCCCAACTGTAGTGTCGAATTGAGACGACATGTGGTGCGTGGCCGAGTGAATGTAGACAGTCTATGTTGAGATTCTGAAGCAGAAGCAAGGAGCCTGGCGCTTGTCAGACACTGCAACATCATGGAATCTTGATTCTGAGGAGATGTACATAACTTTCACCACTACGACAACTATTACTACAACTAACCCATCTCTTTGGGAAGGACCTACTTCCACTGGGAAATCCCACCTACCAGTGACTATGCCCTCGTCTGCTACACCTGACGTTAGTATATAAGCGCCAGGCTCCTTGCTTCTGCTTCAGAATCTCCACGACTATGGTGCTCTTCGCATCTACTCCAAGGTTGAGGGACTGATTACCTCATCTTCTGTATTTAGTCCTACTGTCTTCAAGTTATGTCCTGGAATTTGTATTGATGAAGCCACTGGATGGCAAAACGTCTACAATAAAGATACCCAGATGTTGCACATGTGTCTTAATTTCATTGAAAGTGCTACAATAGAGCTGCAAGAAATTACCTGCATGAGGTTTACAGGGTATTACCTGAATTATTACATTTAAGTAATTTGTGTGAGGTAAGTGTAACTTAGTCACAGTAGGTCACAGGACTGTCATTCCTTCGATGCCCACTCCTACACCACTCTCACAAAAAAGTTTGACCTGACATTAAATTATTAATTACAATTTTAAATATAATTACCATTAATGGTAAATTATAAAATAGTCTGGACTGTATGATAATTAAAGGCACCGATCTTCAATAATGATTAATGGGAACACTAATACACACAGAGTAAGAATTTTCAAATTGACACCAGGCGCATATGTACCAAAAGTTAGATAATTGGGAAATTTATATTACCACTTACCATTTATATTGTAATTGGATCGTTCCACAATGCTCACTGACCAGCAAGAAATCTAAATGAAAAGACTAATGGCATACAAAGTGGATGTGTTGCCTGGTGATGCCTCATTATTTCCTCCATAACCACATAATTCTGGAGGCCCCACAAACTCTCTGTCCCTTTTCTTCAACAGGGAACATTCCAATATTTATTAATTATAGTTTGTGGCTGATCTATTCAATTATGGTCACGATAATGCTGTATTACTTGATAATTACACCAAAACCAGTGCTCACACATTAATTCACTATGGCATCCCCCTCTCCTGCATCACTCTGTGGCCGCTGCACACCCTCCCTCCCCTCTCCTGCATCACTCTGTGGCCGCTGCACACCCTCCCTCCCCTCTCCTGCATCACTCTGTGGCCGCTGCACACCCTCCCTCCCCTCTCCTGCATCACTCTGTGGCAGCTGTACACAATCCTTTCCCTCTGCTGTATCACTCTGGGGCCACTGTACACCCTCCTTTCCCTCTCCTGTATCACTCTGCGGCTGCTGCACACCCTCCTTCCCCTCTCCTGTATCACTCCACAACTGCTGCACACCCTCCTTCCCCTCTCCTGTATCACTCCACAACTGCTGCACACCCTCCTTCCCCTCTCCTGTATCACTCCACAACTGCTGCACACCCTCCTTTCCCTCTCCTGTATCACTCCACAACTGCTGCACACCCTCCTTTCCCTCTCCTGTATCACTCCTCTACTGCTGCACACCCTCCTTCCCCTCTCCTGTATCACTCTGCGGCTGCTGCACACCCTCCTTCCCCTCTCCTGTATCACTCCACAACTGCTGCACACCCTCCTTTCCCTCTCCTGTATCACTCCACAACTGCTGCACACCCTCCTTCCCCTCTCCTGTATCACTCCACAACTGCTGCACACCCTCCTTCCCCTCTCCTGTATCACTCCACAACTGCTGCACACCCTCCTTTCCCTCTCCTGTATCACTCTGCGGCTGCTGCACACCCTCCTTCCCCTCTCCTGTATCACTCCACAACTGCTGTACACCCTCCTTTCCCTCTCCTGTATCACTCTGTGGCTGCTGTACACCCTCCTTCCCCTTTCCTGTATCACTCTGCAGCTGCTGCACACCCTCCTTTCCCTCTCCTGTATCACTCTGCGGCTGCTGCACACCCTCCTTCCCCTCTCCTGTATCACTCCACAACTGCTGCACACCCTCCTTTCCCTCTCCTGTATCACTCTGTGGCTGCTGTACACCCTCCTTCCCCTCTCCTGTATCACTCCACAACTGCTGCACACACTCCTTCCCCTCTCCTGTATCACTCTGTGGCCGCAGCACACACTTCTTCCCCTCTCCTGTATCACTCTGCAGCCACTGTACACCCTACTCCCCCTCTCCTATATCACTCTGCAGCTGCTCCACACACTCCTTCCCCTCTCCTGTATCACTCTGAGGCATCTGCAAACACCTCTTCCCCTCTCCTGTATCACTACACAGCTGCTGCACACACTTCTTCCCCTCTGCTGTATCACTCTGCGGCTTCTGTACACCCTCCTTCCCCTCTCCTGTATCACTCTGTGGCTGCTGTACACCCTCCCTTCCTTCTCCTGCATCACTCTGTGGCTGCTGTACACCCTCCCTTCCTTCTCCTGTATCACTCTGTGGCTGCTGTACACCCTCCCTTCCTTCTCCTGTATCACTCTGTGGCAGCTGCACACCCTCCCTTCCTTCTCCTGTATCACTCTGTGGCTGCTGTACACCCTCCCTTCCTTCTCCTGTATCACTCTGTGGCTGCTGTACACCCTCCCTTCCTTCTCCTGTATCACTCTGTGGCTGCTGTACACCCTCCCTTCCTTCTCCTGTATCACTCTGTGGCTGCTGTACACCCTCCCTTCCTTCTCCTGTATCACTCTGTGGCTGCTGCACACCCTCCCTTCCTTCTCCTGTATCACTCTGTGGCAGCTGCACACCCTCCCTCCCCTCTCCTGCATCACGCTGTGGCTGCTGCACACCCTCCCTTCCCTTCTCCTGCATCACTCTGTGGCTGCTGCACACCCTCCCTTCCCTTCTCCTGCATCACTCTGTGGCCGCTGCACACCCTCCTTCCTTCTCATGTATCACTCTGCAGCTGCTGCACACACTACTTCCCCTCTCATGTATCACTCTGTGGCCGCTGCACACCCTCCCTCCCCTCTCCTGCATCACTCTGTGGCTGCTGCACACCCTCATTTCCTTCTCCTGTATCACTCTGTGGCCGCTGCACACCCTCCCTCCCCTCTCCTGCATCACTCTGTGGCCGCTGCACACCCTCCCTCCCCTCTCCTGCATCACTCTGTGGCCGCTGCACACCCTCCCTTCCTTCTCCTGCATCACTCTGTGGCCGCTGCACACCCTCCCTTCCTTCTCCTGCATCACTCTGTGGCCGCTGCACACCCTCCCTCCCCTCTCCTGCATCACTCTGTGGCTGCTGCACACCCTCCCTCCCCTCTCCTGCATCACTCTGTGGCTGCTGCACACCCTCCCTTCCTTCTCCTGTATCACTCTGTGGCCGCTGCACACCCTCCCTTCCTTCTCCTGTATCACTCTGTGGCCGCTGCACACCCTCCCTTCCTTCTCCTGCATCACTCTGTGGCCGCTGCACACCCTCCCTTCCTTCTCCTGTATCACTCTGTGGCAGCTGCACACCCTCCCTTCCTTCTCCTGTATCACTCTGTTGCCGCTGCACACCCTCCCTTCCTTCTCCTGTATCACTCTGTGGCCGCTGCACACCCTCCCTTCCTTCTCCTGTATCACTCTGTGGCCGCTGCACACCCTCCCTTCCTTCTCCTGTATCACTCTGTGGCCGCTGCACACCCTCCCTTCCTTCTCCTGTATCACTCTGTGGCTGCTGTACACCCTCCCTTCCTTCTCCTGTATCACTCTGTGGCCGCTGCACACCCTCCCTTCCTTCTCCTGTATCACTCTGTGGCCGCTGCACACCCTCCCTTCCTTCTCCTGCATCACTCTGTGGCCGCTGCACACCCTCCCTTCCTTCTCCTGTATCACTCTGTGGCCGCTGCACACCCTCCCTTCCTTCTCCTGCATCACTCTGTGGCCGCTGCACACCCTCCCTTCCTTCTCCTGCATCACTCTGTGGCCGCTGCACACCCTCCCTTCCTTCTCCTGTATCACTCTGTGGCCGCTGCACACCCTCCCTTTCTTCTCCTGCATCACTCTGTGGCCGCTGCACACCCTCCCTTCCTTCTCCTGTATCACTCTGTGGCCGCTGCACACCCTCCCTTCCTTCTCCTGTATCACTCTGTGGCTGCTGCACACCCTCCCTTTCTTCTCCTGCATCACTCTGTGGCTGCTGCACACCCTCCCTTCCTTCTCCTGCATCACTCTGTGGCCGCTGCACACCCTCCCTTCCTTCTCCTGCATCACTCTGTGGCTGCTGCACACCCTCCCTTCCTTCTCCTGCATCACTCTGTGGCCGCTGCACACCCTCCCTTCCTTCTCCTGCATCACTCTGTGGCTGCTGCACACCCTCCCTTCCTTCTCCTGCATCACTCTGTGGCTGCTGCACACCCTCCCTTCCTTCTCCTGCATCACTCTGTGGCTGCTGCACACCCTCCCTTCCTTCTCCTGCATCACTCTGTGGCAGCTGCACACCCTCCCTTCCTTCTCCTGCATCACTCTGTGGCTGCTGCACACCCTCCCTTCCTTCTCCTGCATCACTCTGTGGCTGCTGCACACCCTCCCTTCCTTCTCCTGCATCACTCTGTGGCTGCTGCACACCCTCCCTTCCTTCTCCTGCATCACTCTGTGGCAGCTGCACACCCTCCCTCCCCTCTCCTGCATCACTCTGTGGCCGCTGCACACCCTCCCTCCCCTCTCCTGCATCACTCTGTGGCTGCTGCACACCCTCCCTTCCTTCTCCTGCATCACTCTGTGGCCGCTGCACACCCTCCCTTCCTTCTCCTGCATCACTCTGTGGCCGCTGCACACCCTCCCTTCCTTCTCCTGCATCACTCTGTGGCCGCTGCACACCCTCCCTCCCCTCTCATGCATCACTCTGTGGCAGCTGCACACCCTCCCTCCCCTCTCATGCATCACTCTGTGGCAGCTGCACACCCTCCCTTCCTTCTCCTGCATCACTCTGTGGCCGCTGCACACCCTCCCTCCCCTCTCATGCATCACTCTGTGGCTGCTGCACACCCTCCCTTCCTTCTCCTGCATCACTCTGTGGCCGCTGCACACCCTCCCTCCCCTCTCCTGCATCACTCTGTGGCCGCTGCACACCCTCCCTTCCTTCTCCTGCATCACTCTGTGGCAGCTGTACACCCTCCCTTCCTTCTCCTGTATCACTCTGTGGCAGCTGCACACCCTCCCTCCCCTCTCCTGCATCACTCTGTGGCCGCTGCACACCCTCCCTTCCTTCTCCTGCATCACTCTGTGGCTGCTGCACACCCTCCCTTCCTTCTCCTGCATCACTCTGTGGCCGCTGCACACCCTCCCTCCCCTCTCATGCATCACTCTGTGGCAGCTGCACACCCTCCCTCCCCTCTCCTGCATCACTCTGTGGCGGCTGCACACCCTGCCTCCCCTCTCCTGCATCACTCTGTGGCGGCTGCACACCCTCCCTCCCCTCTCCTGCATCACTCTGTGGCGGCTGCACACCCTCCCTCCCCTCTCCTGCATCACTCTGTGGCTGCTGCACAACCTCCCTCCCCTCTCCTGCATCACTCTGTGGCTGTTGTACTCCCTCTTACCCCACTACTGTATCACTCTGCAGCTGCTGCACACCATCCTTCCCTTTCCTGTACCACTCTGCTGCTGCTGTACACCCTCCTTCCTATCTCCTGCATCACTCTGTGGCTGCTGCACACCCTCCCTCCCCTCTCCTGCATCACTCTGTGGCGGCTGCACACCCTCCCTCCCCTCTCCTGTATCACTCTGTGGCCGCTGCACACCCTCCCTCCCCTCTCCTGCATCACTCTGTGGCTGCTGCACACCCTCATTTCCTTCTCCTGTATCACTCTGTGGCCGCTGCACACCCTCCCTCCCCTCTCCTGCATCACTCTGTGGCCGCTGCACACCCTCCCTCCCCTCTCCTGCATCACTCTGTGGCCGCTGCACACCCTCCCTCCCCTCTCCTGCATCACTCTGTGGCTGCTGCACATCCTCCCTCCCCTCTCCTGCATCACTCTGTGGCTGCTGCACATCCTCCCTCCCCTCTCCTGCATCACTCTGTGGCTGCTGCACACCCTCCCTTCCTTCTCCTGCATCACTCTGTGGCCGCTGTACACCCTCCCTTCCTTCTCCTGCATCACTCTGTGGCCGCTGCACACCCTCCCTCCCCTCTCCTGCATCACTCTGTGGCCGCTGTACACCCTCCCTTCCTTCTCCTGTATCACTCTGTGGCAGCTGCACACCCTCCTTCCCCTCTCCTGTATCACTCTGTGGCCGCTGCACAGATTTCTTCCCATCTCCTGTATCACTATATTGCCACTGTACACACTCCTTCCCCTCTATTGTATCGCTCTATGGCTGCTGCACAGACTTCTTCCCCTCTCCTGCATCACTCTGTGTGCTGGACACACTCCTTCCTCTCTCCTGTATCACTCTGTGAGTGCTGCACACACTCCTTCCCCTCTCCTGTATCATTCTGTGGCTGCAGCACACACTCCTTCCCCTCACCTGTATCACTCTGCGTGTGCTGGACACACTCCTTCCCCTCTCCTGTATCACTCTGCGTGTGCTGGACACACTCCTTCCCCTCTCCTGTATCACTCTGCGTGTGCTGGACACACTCCTTCCCCTCTCCTGTATCACTCTGTGGTGCTGCACACACTCCTTCCCTCTCCTGTATCACTCTGTGGTGCTGCACACACTCCTTCCCTCTCCTGTATCACTCTGTGGTGCTGCACACACTCCTTCCCTCTCCTGTATCACTCTGTGGCTGCTGTACACCCTCCCTTAATTCTCCTGTATCACTCTGTGGTGCTGCACACACTCCTTCCCTCTCCTGTATCACTCTGTGGTGCTGCACACCCTCCTTCCCTTCTCCTGTATCACTCTGTGGCTGCTGTACACACTCCTTCCCTCTCCTGTATCACTCTGTGGCTGCTGTACACACTCCCTTCCTTCTCCTGTATCACTCTGTGGTGCTGCACACACTCCCTTCCCCTCTCCTGTATCATTCTGTGGCTGCAGCACACACTCCTTCCCCTCACCTGTATCACTCTGCGTGTGCTGCACACAGTCCTTCCCCTCTCCAGTATCACTCCACGGCCACTGTACACCCTCCTTCCAATATGCAGTATCACTCTGTGGCTGCTGCACACACTTCTTCCCCTCTCCTGTAACTCTCCGCGGCTGCTGTACACCCTCCTTCCCCTCTGCTGTATCACTCTGCAGCTGTTGCACACACTCCTTCTCCTGTCGTGTATCACTCCTAGGCTCCTGCACACACTCCTTCCTCTCTCCTGTATCACTCTGTGAGTGCTGCACACACTCCTTCCCCTCTCCTGTATCACTCTGTGGCTGCTGCACACACTCCCTTCCCTCTCCTGTATCACTCTGTGGCTGCTGCACACACTCCCTTCCCCTCTCCTGTATCACTCTGTGGCTGCTGCACAGACTCCTTCCCCTCTCCGGGATCACTCCCTGGCCTCTGCACACACTCCTTCCCCTCTCCTGTATCACTCTGTGGCCACTGCAGACACTTCTTCCCCTCTCCTGTATCACTCTGCGGCTGCTGCACACACTCCTTCCCATCTCCTGTATCACTCTGCAGCTGCTGCACACACTCCTTCCCATCTCCTGTATCACTCTGCAGCTGCTGCACACACTCCTTCCCATCTCCTGTATCACTCTGCAGCTGCTGCACACACTCCTTCCCATCTCCTGTATCACTCTGCAGCTGCTGCACACACTCAATCCCTTCTCCTGTATCACTCTGCGGCTGCTGCTCACACTCCTTCCCCTCTCATGCATCACTCTGCAGCTGTTGCACACACTCATTCCCATCTCCTGTATCACTCTGCAGGAGCTGCATACTGCTTCTTCTCTCATGTATCACTCTGTGGTTGCTGCACACCCTCCTTCCCCTCTACTGTATCACTCTGTGGATACTGCACACACTCCTTCCCCTCTCATGTATCACTCTGCAGCTGCTGCACACACTGCTTCTCCTATCCTGTATCACTCTGCAGATGCTGCACACATTACTTCCCATCTCATGTATCACTACACAGCTGCTGCACACACTTCTTCCCCTCTGCTGTATCGCTCTGCAGCTGCTGCACACACTACTTCCCTTCTCATGTATCGCTCTGCAGCTGCTGCACACACTACTTCCCTTCTCATGTATCACTCTGCGGATGCTGCTCACACTACTTCCCCTCTCATGTATCACTCTGCAGCTGCTGCACACACTACTTCCCCTCTCATGTATCACTCTGCAGCTGCTGCACACACTACTTTCCCTCTCATGTATCACTCTGCAGCTGCTGCACACACTACTTCCCCTCTCATGTATCACTCTGCAGCTGCTGCACACACTACTTCCCCTCTCCTGTATCACTCTGCAGCTGCTGCACACACTACTTCCCCTCTCATGTATCACTCTGCGGCTGCTGCACACACTACTTCCCCTCTCATGTATCACTCTGCTGCTGCTGCACACACTACTTCCCCTCTCATGTATCACTCTGCGGCTGCTGCACACACTACTTCCCCTCTCCTGTATCACTCTGCAGCTGCTGCACACACTACTTCCCCTCTCATGTATCACTCTGCGGCTGCTGCACACACTACTTCCCCTCTCATGTATCACTCTGCAGCTGCTGCACCCACTACTTCCCCTCTCATGTATAACTCTGCAGCTGCTGCACCCACTACTTCCCCTCTCATGTATAACTCTGCAGCTGCTGCACCCACTACTTCCCCTCTCATGTATCACTCTGCAGCTGCTGCACTCACTACTTCCCCTCTCATATATCACTGCGGCTGCTGCACACTCTACTTCCCCTCTCATGTATCACTCTGCAGCTGCTGCACACACTACTTCCCCTCTCATGTATCGCTCTACAGCTGCTGCACACTCTACTTCCTTTCTCATGTATCACACTGCAGCTTCTGCACACACTACTTCCCGTCTCATGTATCACTCTGCAGCTGCTGCACACACTACTTCCCCTCTCAAGTAACACTGCGGCTGCTGCACACACTACTTCCCCTCTCATGTATCACTCTGCAGCTGCTGCACACACTACTTCCCCTCTCATGTATCACTCTACAGCTGTTGCACACACTACTTCCCCTCTCATGTATCGCTCTACAGCTGTTGCACACACTACTTCCCTTCTCATGTATCACTCTGCGGATGCTGCTCACACTACTTCCCCTCTCGTGTATCACTCTGCAGCTGCTGCACACACTACTTCCCCTCTCATGTGTCACTCTGCGGCTGCTGCACACACTGCTTCTTCTCTCATGTATCACTCTGCAGCTTCTGCACACTCTACTTCCCCTCTCATGTATCACTCTGCTGCTGCTGTGCACACTACTTCCTATGTCATGTATCACTCTGCGGCTGCTGCACACACTACTTCCCCTCTCATGTATCACTCTGCGGCTGCTGCACACACTACTTCCCCTCTCATGTATCACTCTGCAGCTGCTGCACACACTACTTCCCCTCTCATGTATCACTCTGCAGCTGCTGCACACACTACTTCCCCTCTCATGTATCACTCTGCAGCTGCTGCACACACTACTTCCCCTCTCATGTATCACTCTGCAGCTGCTGCACACACTACTTCCCCTCTCATGTATCCCTTTGCAGCTGCTGCACACACTACTTCCCCTCTCATGTATCACTCTGCGGCTGCTGCACACACTGCTTCTTCTCTCATGTATCACTCTGCAGCTTCTGCACACTCTACTTCCCCTCTCATGTATCACTCTGCAGCTGCTGCACACACTGCTTCTTCTCTCATGTATCACTCTGCAGCTTCTGCACACTCTACTTCCCCTCTCATGTATCACTCTGCAGCTGCTGCACACACTACTTCCCCTCTCATGTATCACTCTGCAGCTGCTGCACACACTACTTCCCCTCTCATGTATCACTCTGCAGCTGCTGCACACACTACTTCCCCTCTCATGTATCACTCTGCAGCTGCTGCACACACTACTTCCCCTCTCATGTATCACTCTGCAGCTGCTGCACACACTACTTCCCCTCTCATGTATCACTCTGCAGCTGCTGCACACACTACTTCCCCTCTCATGTATCACTCTGCAGCTTCTGCACACACTACTTCCCCTCTCATGTATCACTCTGCAGCTGCTACACACACTACTTTCCTTCTCATGTATCACTCTGCAGCTGTTGCACACACTACTTCCCCTCTCATGTATCGCTCTGCAGCTGTTGCACACACTACTTCCCCTCTCATGTATCGCTCTGCAGCTGCTGCACACACTACTTCCCCTCTCATGTATCACTCTGCGGATGCTGCTCACACTACTTCCCCTCTAGTGTATCACTCTGCAGCTGCTGCACACACTACTTCCCCTCTAGTGTATCACTCTGCAGCTGCTGCACACACTACTTCCCCTCTCATGTGTCACTCTGTGGCTACTGCACACACTACTTCCCCTCTCATGTATCACTTTGCAGCTGCTGCACGCACTACTTCCCCTCTCATGTATCACCCTCCGGCTGCTGCACACACTACTTCCCCTCTCATGTATCACCCTCCGGCTGCTGCACACACTACTTCCCGTCTCATGTATCACTCTGCAGCTGCTGCAAACACTACTTCCCCTCTAATGTATCGCTCTGCAGCTGCTGCACACACTACTTCCCGTCTCATGTATCACTCTGCAGCTGCTGCACACACTGCTTCCCCTCTCATTTATCACTCTGCAGCTGCTGCACACACTACTTCCCCTCTCATGTATCACTCTGCAGCTGCTGCACACACTGCTTCCCCTCTCATTTATCACTCTGCAGCTGCTGCACACACTACTTCCCCTCTCATGTATCACTCTGCAGCTGCTGCACACACTACTTCCTCTCTCATGTATCAATCTGCAGCTGCTGCACATATTACTTCCCGTCTCATGTATCACTCTGCAGCTGCTGCACACACTACTTCCCCTCTCATATATCACTCTGCAGCTGCTGCACACACTACTTCCCGTCTCATGTATCACTCTGCAGCTGCTGCACACACTACTTCCCCTCTCATATATCACTCTGCAGCTGCTGCACACACTACTTCCCGTCTCATGTATCACTCTGCAGCTGCTGCACACACTGCTTCCCGTCTCATGTATCACTCTGCAGCTGCTGCACACACTACTTCCCCTCTCATATATCACTCTGCAGCTTCTGCACACTCTACTTCCCGTCTCATGTATCACTCTGCAGCTGCTGCACACACTGCTTCCCCTCTCATATATCACTCTGCAGCTGCTGCACACACTACTTCCCCTCTCATGTATCACTCTGCAGCTGCTGCACACACTACTTCCTCTCTCATGTATCAATCTGCAGCTGCTGCACACACTACTTCCCCTCTCATGTATCACTCTGCAGCTGCTGCACACTATTTCCCCTCTCATGTATCACTCTGCAGCTGCTACACACTATTTCCCCTCTTATGTATCACTCTGCAGCTGCTACACACACGATTTCCCCTCTCATGTATCACTCTGCAGCTGCTGCACACACTACATCCACACTCATGTATCACTCTGCAGCTGCTGCACACACTACTTCCCCTCTCATGTATCACTCTGCAGCTGCTGCACACACTACTTCCCTTCTCATGTATCACTCTGCAGCTGCTGCACACACTACTTCCACACTCATGTATCACTCTGCAGCTGCTGCACACACTACTTCCCCTCCCATGTATACCTTTGCCGCTGCTGCACACACTACTTCCACACTCATGTATCGCTCTGCAGCTGCTGCACACACTACTTCCCCTCTCATGTATCACTCTGCAGCTGCTGCACACACTACTTCCCCTCTCATGTATCACTCTGCAGCTGCTGCACACACTACTTCCCCTCTCATGTATCACTCTGCAGCTGCTGCACACACTACTTCCCCTCTCATGTATCACTCTGCTGCTGCTGCACACACTACTTCCCCTCTCATGTATCACTCTGCAGCTGCTGCACACACTACTTCCCCTCTCATGTATCACTCTGCAGCTGCTGCACACACTACTTCCCCTCTCATGTATCACTCTGCAGCTGCTGCACACACTACTTCCCCTCTCATGTATCACTCTGCTGCTGCTGCACACACTACTTCCCCTCTCATGTATCACTCTGCAGCTGCTGCACACACTACTTCCCCTCTCATGTATCACTCTGCAGCTGCTGCACACACTACTTCCCCTCTCATGTATCACTCTGCAGCTGCTGCACACACTACTTCCCCTCTCATGTATCACTCTGCAGCTGCTGCACACACTACTTCCCCTCTCATGTATCACTCTGCAGCTGCTGCACACACTACTTCCCCTCTCATGTATCACTCTGCAGCTGCTGCACACACTACTTCCCCTCTCATGTATCACTCTGCAGCTGCTGCACACACTACTTCCCCTCTCATGTATCACTCTGCGGCTGCTGCACACACTACTTCCCCTCTCATGTATCACTCTGCAGCTGCTGCACACACTACTTCCCCTCTCATGTATCACTCTGCAGCTGCTGCACACACTACTTCCCCTCTCATGTATCACTCTGCTGCTGCTGCACACACTACTTCCCCTCTCATGTATCACTCTGCAGCTGCTGCACACACTACTTCCCCTCTCATGTATCACTCTGCAGCTGCTGCACACACTACTTCCCCTCTCATGTATCACTCTGCAGCTGCTGCACACACTACTTCCCCTCTCATGTATCACTCTGCAGCTGCTGCACATACTACTTCTTCTCTCATGTATCACTCTGCAGCTGCTGCACACACTACTTCTTCTCTCATGTATCACTCTGCAGCTGCTGCACACACTACTTCTTCTCTCATGTATCACTCTGCAGCTGCTGCACACACTACTTCCCCTCTCATGTATCACTCTGCAGCTGCTGCACACACTACTTCCCCTCTCATGTATCACTCTGCAGCTGCTGCACACACTATTTCCCCTCTCATGTATCACTCTGCAGCTGCTGCACACACTACTTCTTCTCTCATGTATCACTCTGCAGGTGCTGCACACACTACTTCTTCTCTCATGTATCACTCTGCAGGTGCTGCACACACTACTTCTTCTCTCATGTATCACTCTGCAGCTGCTGCACACACTACTTCTTCTCTCATGTATCACTCTGCAGCTGCTGCACACACTACTTCTTCTCTCATGTATCACTCTGCAGCTGCTGCACACACTACTTCTTCTCTCATGTATCACTCTGCAGGTGCTGCACACACTACTTCTTCTCTCATGTATCACTCTGCAGCTGCTGCACACACTACTTCCCCTCTCATGTATCACTCTGCAGCTGCTGCACACACTACTTCCCCTCTCATGTATCACTCTGCAGCTGCTGCACACACTACTTCCCCTCTCATGTATCACTCTGCAGCTGCTGCACACACTATTTCTTCTCTCATGTATCACTCTGCAGGTGCTGCACACACTACTTCTTCTCTCATGTATCACTCTGCAGGTGCTGCACACACTACTTCTTCTCTCATGTATCACTCTGCAGCTGCTGCACACACTACTTCTTCTCTCATGTATCACTCTGCAGCTGCTGCACACACTACTTCTTCTCTCATGTATCACTCTGCAGGTGCTGCACACACTACTTCCCCTCTCATGTATCACTCTGCAGCTGCTGCACACACTACTTCTTCTCTCATGTATCACTCTGCAGCTGCTGCACACACTACTTCTTCTCTCATGTATCACTCTGCAGCTGCTGCACACACTACTTCTTCTCTCATGTATCACTCTGCAGCTGCTGCACACACTACTTCTTCTCTCATGTATCACTCTGCAGGTGCTGCACACACTACTTCCCCTCTCATGTATCACTCTGCAGCTGCTGCACACACTACTTCTTCTCTCATGTATCACTCTGCAGGTGCTGCACACACTACTTCTTCTCTCATGTATCACTCTGCAGCTGCTGCACACACTACTTCTTCTCTCATGTATCACTCTGCAGGTGCTGCACACACTACTTCTTCTCTCATGTATCACTCTGCAGCTGCTGCACACACTACTTCTTCTCTCATGTATCACTCTGCAGGTGCTGCACACACTACTTCTTCTCTCATGTATCACTCTGCAGCTGCTGCACACACTACTTCTTCTCTCATGTATCACTCTGCAGGTGCTGCACACACTACTTCTTCTCTCATGTATCACTCTGCAGCTGCTGCACACACTACTTCTTCTCTCATGTATCACTCTGCAGCTGCTGCACACACTACTTCTTCTCTCATGTATCACTCTGCAGCTGCTGCACACACTACTTCCCCTCTCATGTATCACTCTGCAGCTGCTGCACACACTACTTCCCCTCTCATGTATCACTCTGCAGCTGCTGCACACACTACTTCCCCTCTCATGTATCACTCTGCAGGTGCTGCACACACTACTTCCCCTCTCATGTATCACTCTGCAGCTGCTGCACACACTACTTCCCCTCTCATGTATCACTCTGCAGCTGCTGCACACACTACTTCCCCTCTCATGTATCACTCTGCGGCTGCTGCACACACTACTTCCCCTCTCATGTATCACTCTGCAGGTGCTGCACACACTACTTCCCCTCTCATGTATCACTCTGCAGCTGCTGCACACACTACTTCCCCTCTCATGTATCACTCTGCAGCTGCTGCACACACTACTTCCCCTCTCATGTATCACTCTGCAGGTGCTGCACACACTACTTCCCCTCTCATGTATCACTCTGCAGCTGCTGCACACACTACTTCCCCTCTCATGTATCACTCTGCAGCTGCTGCACACACTACTTCCCCTCTCATGTATCACTCTGCGGCTGCTGCACACACTACTTCCCCTCTCATGTATCACTCTGCAGGTGCTGCACACACTACTTCCCCTCTCATGTATCACTCTGCAGCTGCTGCACAGACTACTTCCCCTCTCATGTATCACTCTGCAGCTGCTGCACACACTCCTTCCCCTCTCATGTATCACTCTGCAGCTGCTGCACACACTACTTCCCCTCTCATGTATCACTCTGCAGCTGCTGCACACACTACTTCCCCTCTCATGTATCACTCTGCAGCTGCTGCACACACTACTTCCCCTCTCATGTATCACTCTGCAGCTGCTGCACACACTACTTCCCCTCTCATGTATCACTCTGCAGCTGCTGCACACACTACTTCCCCTCTCATGTATCACTCTGCAGGTGCTGCACACACTACTTCCCCTCTCATGTATCACTCTGCAGCTGCTGCACACACTACTTCCCCTCTCATGTATCACTCTGCAGCTGCTGCACACACTACTTCCCCTCTCATGTATCACTCTGCGGCTGCTGCACACACTACTTCCCCTCTCATGTATCACTCTGCAGGTGCTGCACACACTACTTCCCCTCTCATGTATCACTCTGCAGCTGCTGCACACACTACTTCCCCTCTCATGTATCACTCTGCAGCTGCTGCACACACTCCTTCCCCTCTCATGTATCACTCTGCAGCTGCTGCACACACTACTTCCCCTCTCATGTATCACTCTGCAGCTGCTGCACACACTACTTCCCCTCTCATGTATCACTCTGCAGCTGCTGCACACACTACTTCCCCTCTCATGTATCACTCTGCAGCTGCTGCACACACTACTTCCCCTCTCATGTATCACTCTGCAGGTGCTGCACACACTACTTCCCCTCTCATGTATCACTCTGCGGCTGCTGCACACACTACTTCCCCTCTCATGTATCACTCTGCTGCTGCTGCACACACTCCTTCAGACGTAATTTCTTGAAGGGCCAAATCAGCATCACATTTTAATACACAATTATTATATTTATATTTATACTTGCTGAATTTAGGAAAATTAGAAAAAGTTCCATCACATCATTGGATTTTCTCCTTCTTAAAACTTAACCATATCACCTTAATTTTTAATATTTTTAATTGTATTTTCCAACTTTTAACATTTTGGAAACTTTCTTTGAGAAAAATTCTTTAAAGTGTGGAAAACAAGTGTCTGTCTAATACTTTAGTTGTACTCACCTAGTTGTACTCACCTAGTTGAGGTTGCGGGGGTCGAGTCAGAGCTCCTGGCCCCGCCTCTTCACTGTTCGCTACTAGGTCACTCTCCCTGAGCCGTGAGCTTTATCATACCTCTGCTTAAAGCTATGTATGGATCCTGCCTCCACTACATCGCTTCCCAAACTATTCCACTTACTGACTACTCTGTGGCTGAAGAAATACTTCCTAACATCCCTGTGAGTCATCGGTGTCTTCAGCTTCCAACTGTGCCCCCTTGTTACTGTGTCCAATCTCTGGAGCATCCTGTCTTTGTCCACCTTGTCAATTCCTCTCAGTATTTTGTATGTCGTTATCATGTCCCCCCTATCTCTCCTGTCCTCCAGTGTCGTCAGGTTGATTTCCCTTAACCTCTCCTCGTAGGACATACCTCTTAGCTCTGGGACTAGTCTTGTTGCAAACCTTTGCACTTTCTCTAGTTTCTTCACGTGCTTGGCTAGGTGTGGGTTCCAAACTGGTGCCGCATACTCCAATATGGGCCTAACATACACGGTGTACAGGGTCCTGAATGATTCCTTATTAAGATGTCGGAATGCTGTTCTGAGGTTTGCTAGGCGCCCATATGCTGCAGCAGTTATTTGGTTGATGTGCGCTTCAGGAGATGTGCCTGGTGTTATACTCACCCCAAGATCTTTTTCCTTGAGTGAGGTTTGTAGTCTCTGGCCCCCTAGACTGTACTCCGTCTGCGGTCTTCTTTGCCCTTCCCCAATCTTCATGACTTTGCACTTGGTGGGATTGAACTCCAGGAGCCAATTGCTGGACCAGGTCTGCAGCCTGTCCAGATCCCTTTGTAGTTCTGCCTGGTCTTCGATCGAGTGAATTCTTCTCATCAACTTCACGTCATCTGCATACAGGGACACCTCAGAGTCTATTCCTTCCGTCATGTCGTTCACAAATACCAGAAACAGCACTGGTCCTAGGACTGACCCCTGTGGGACCCCGCTGGTCACAGGTGCCCACTCTGACACCTCGCCACGTACCATGACTCGCTGCTGTCTTCCTGACAAGTATTCCCTGATTCATTGTAGTGCCTTCCCTGTTATCCCTGCTTGGTCCTCCAGTTTTTGCACCAATCTCTTGTGTGGAACTGTGTCAAACGCCTTATGCAGTCCAAGAAAATGCAATCCACCCACCCCTCTCTCTCTTGTCTTACTGCTGTCACCATGTCATAGAACTCCAGTAGGTTTGTGACACAGGATTTCCCGTCCCTGAAACAATGTTGGCTGCTGTTGGTGAGATCGTTCCTTTCTAGGTGTTCCACCACTCTTCTCCTGATAATCTTCTCCATGATTTTGCATACTATACATGTCAGTGACACTGGTCTGTAGTTTAATGCTTCATGTCTGTCTCCTTTTTTAAAGATTGGGACTACATTTGCTGTCTTCCATGCCTCAGGCAATCTCTCTGTTTCGATAGATGTATTGAATATTGTTGTTAGGGGTACACATAGCGCCTCTGCTCCCTCTCTCAATACCCATGGGGAGATGTTATCTGGCCCCATTGCCTTTGAGGTATCTAGCTCACTCAGGAGCCTCTTCACTTCTTCCTCGGTTGTGTGCACTGTGCCCAGCACATGTTGGTGTGCCCCACCTCTCCGTCTTTCTGGAGTCCCTTCTGTCTCCTCTGTGAACACTTCTTTGAATCTCTTGTTGAGTTCCTCACATACTTCACGGTCATTTCTTGTTGTCTCTCCTCCTTCCTTCCTTAGCCTGATTACCTGGTCCTTGACTGTTGTTTTCCTCCTGATGTGGCTGTACAACAGTTTCGAGTCAGATTTGGCTTTCGCTGCTATGTCATTTTCATATTGTCTTTGGGCCTCCCTTCTTATCTGTGCATATTCGTTTCTGGCTCTACGACTGTTCTCCTTATTCTCCTGGGTCCTTTGCCTTCTATATTTCTTCCATTCCCTAGCACACTTGGTTTTTGCCTCCCTGCACCTTTGGGTAAACCATGGGCTCATCCTGGCTTTTTCATTATTCCTGTTACCCTTGGGTACAAACCTCTCCTCAGCCTCCTTGCATTTTGTTGCTACATATTCCATCATCTCATTAACTGGCTTCCCTGCCAGTTCTCTGTCCCACTGAACCCCGTTCAGGAAGTTCCTCATTCCTGTGTCTGTGTCTGTATGTGTCTGCATGTGTCTGTATGTGTCTGCATGTGTCTGTGTCTGTATGTGTCTTCATGTGTCTGTGTCTGTATGTGTCTGCATGTGTCTGTGTCTGTATGTGTCTGCATGTGTCTGTGTCTGTATGTGTCTATGTGTGCCTCCATGTGTCTTTATGTGTCTATATGTGTCGGCTTGTATCTGTGTCTCATGCCAACGGGGATGACAATGCTGGTGTATAAGAAAGTCATAAAACTAACGACAACTTTTACTGAAACATCAAACTATTTCTATGCCAGTTTTTGAGTGTCATTCATATGTTAAATTCCTTTGAAATGTTATTTTTTCTGTAAAGTAAAATGCATGAGTAATTTAAAAAAATAAATTTATTTGAGAGGGTAAGATGGCAGCCATGTTTCACATATCAGTAATAATTAAGGATAATATTAAGAAAGTCATCTTCGACTAGCACGTAAGTCTTACCTGACTCACGAAATATTAAAAACAAGATTGGAAATAAATCACGAATGGTGTATAAAAAATTCCAGATATGATGAATCTTAGAGGCAGCTGCCCAGTGGTTAACACACTGGCCTGTGAGTTTTACGACTCACTTGCCATGGTTTAAACCCCCTCCCGTTCCCTAATTTGATAGGCCTTAGGTTAGGTTAGGTGAGGTTCGTCAGGAAACAGGACAAGTGTTTCCTGACGCGGATCTTAATCATATGATGATCCACAGCTGGAGCTTTAGGTCATCTGACCGAGGTCATGTGACCGAGGTCATGTGACCGTGGTCATGTGACCGAGGTCATGTGACCGAGGTCATGTGACCGAGGTCATGTGACCGAGGTCATGTGACCGAGGTCATGTGACCGTGGTCATGTGACCGAGGTCATGTGACCGTGGTCATGTGACCGAGGTCATGTGACCGTGGTCATGTGACCGAGGTCATGTGACCGAGGTCTTCCGCTGACTTACCAGTCCACATTTATACAAATTATAGCTTTGATTAAAACCATTATTGATAGGTCTTACCTGGCATAAATGAAATATAAATTGTCCTGAGAAACTCATGTCCATCTTTCTTAAGAGTTTTAAGAGCTTCCAAATACTGTATTCCAACACACTTCATATCTTGTGTACCACGACCATATATATCACCATTGTCGTCTTTATCACCACTGAATGGTTCGTATTTCCAGTGTTCCTGAGGACGGTACAAAAGATATATAATCTCCATAAATACATTTTACCATAATGTTACAAGAGCTGGAGAATTATGTACATACACTACACTCTTGATTATCTACATGCCTTCAAAAATTAAATATTAAACAAGAATAATTGAAGAATGAGGATGTTCTTGCTGGTTGATTGGGCCATTTTGTAACAAAAAATTGTTTTACTTAACCAGAGGCTTTTAATAATTTATACATATGTTACTATGTATGATAACTTGCGTACCTGTGCCTTAAAAACTTAAGTAACCCTATATAGATATAAATGTTATTATTATTAATATTATTATAATTAATACAGTGGACGGTGGTTAAAAGACCAGGAACACATGTCACAGGTGACGGTTTATGTTTATCCGACTGAATAAATAAATTGAGCAACAAATAGTTTTATTATGATTAATAAATTTTGTAAATGCTTTATTACATAAACATTGTAACTTACTTAGATAATGCAATGTTTATCTCAGTTACTGGACACAGTATGTGTTTGTGTAATGTCTTCACTAATGTTTATCTCAGTTACTGGACACAGTATGTGTCTGTGTAATGTCTTTACTAATGTTTGTCTCAGTTACTGGACACAGTATGTGTCTGTGTAATGTCTTTACTAATGTTTGTCTCAGTTACTGGACACAGTATGTGTCTGTGTAATGTCTTTACTAATGTTTGTCTCAGTTACTGGACACAGTATGTGTCTGTGTAATGTCTTCACTAATGTTTGTCTCAGTTACTGGACACAGTATGTGTCTGTGTAATGTCTTTACTAATGTTTGTCTCAGTTACTGGACACAGTATGTGTCTGTGTAATGTCTTCACTAATGTTTGTCTCAGTTACTGGACACAGTATGTGTCTGTGTAATGTCTTCACTAATGTTTGTCTCAGTTACTGGACACAGTATGTGTCTGTGTAATGTCTTCACTAATGTTTGGTTCAGTTACTGGACACAGTATGTGTCTGTGTAATGTCTTCACTAATGTTTGTCTCAGTTACTGGACACAGTATGTGTCTGTGTAATGTCTTCAATAATGTTTGTCTCAGTTACTGGACACAGTATGTGTCTGTGTAATGTCTTCACTAATGTTTGGTTCAGTTACTGGACACAGTATGTGTCTGTGTAATGTCTTCAATAATTTTTAAACTAACTGGTCTTCAATGTTCTGTTAACTAAGTTATAATAGTGAAGAACTGTTAATTAACAAGTGTAATAGTTTCAGTAGGAAAATTAATAGTTGAAAACAAAGATTACAATTACATTATTACAATAATATTATTACAGAGGAATATTAACTCAGACTAAATACTGGTGGACAAAATTGTTCTCAAGACTAACAATCATGGAGTTGGAATGAAAGGTTGAAAATACTGGAACTGTCCATCATTGTTGATAGTCAAAAATATGATACCCAAGTATAACAACTTAAAAGATCTTAAAAAAAAGGAATTTCTGGTATCTTAGCAAGGATATCAAGGCTTCTCAACTGTAGCTTAAGACAAAACAGAACTAAAGGGGATAAATTTTTCTTTAAAGAATTAAAACTGGTAATAAGTCGTAAAAACCTCTGAAATATATAAAAAAGTCTGATTAAATAATAATCGAAGATAGTTTAAGTTAGATTAGGTTAGGTTAGGTTAAGTTAGGTTAGGTTAGGTTAAGTTAGGTTAGTTTTGTCAGGAAACAGGACAAGAGTTTCCTGACGAGGGTCTTAGACATATGATGACCCACAGATGGAGCTTTTGGCCATCTGACCGAGGCCTTCCAATGGCTTACCATTTCACCCGTTTAAAAAATATGGTTGTAAGTATAATGAAGAATAATGATAGAAGAGGAAAGATGAAAGTTTATCTCTGCTGCAGAAGCCATAAATGGATAATTTGACTCACAGGAAACACTGGAACAACATCAGTGTGAGAGTTGAGCAGCAGTGATGGTAGACTTGGGTCTTGTCCTGCCAGTGTCATCAACACAACGGGCAGCCCAGGAACATATTCTATCACCTCACACTTGACACCTAATTCCTTCGCTTGTTCCTGCAGGAATCTGGTGCAGGAAGCTGTCAAGGAGAAGCGTTTCAATGACAAACTGTAATAAACCATGGAACTGGTGGGGTTAGAACCCATGGCGAGTGAGTCGTAAGACTCCAGCCATGAGTTGTAACACTAACAGTTTAGTGGGTTGTTGGCAATCGTGCTATTTCGAATTCGTGACACAAACTGTAACGATAATAAAATAAATTGTAATTCAATGTTTTTTTTTTCATTGTGATCTACATAATGCACTAAACAGTATTTGTGTAATGTCATTAATGTTCCCTTCAAAGAGAAGTGGTGATGACTTTATGATGGAGAAGAGTTCTTGATCTGAGTAACTGGGGCTAGTCTCGTTTTAGATCAAACACAAGTGCTTCTCACTTTCCAGACTCTGTATGACTCTTACGGATTTACAGTTTACCTGTGAAAGTAAAACGAGTCCCTTTATTTATTAACATTAATTTTTGCCCTGAGGAGGAGAGCAGAGAGGCAATTATTTTGTTAGAAGGAAGATGGGGCCAAGAGACTTATTTTGTAGCACCATTATTGTTATGATTGCATTTATTTAGGGAGCTGATGCTCCCACGTCTCTCTTGGCGCAGTTCTGCAAACTCATATTGGCCCAACAAACAAATTATTTTGAGGCATGATTTTTCAAGAGTACATGTACTTAACCTTTAAACGGTTACAAGTTCCCAATGGATTACCCAATATGTACCCATAACTCCTTCACCAGACTGTGGAGATCATCATCGTTATTACCAGCTCTATTACTTACCAGCAAGTCTTTAAATGATATCAATAGCTTAGTTTAACTTTACTAATGTATAGCTAGGAACAAGGTAACAGTTTAATATAATTTATTCATGGAATATACCTGGAGAGTATTACGAAGGTCAACGCCCCCGAGGCCCGGTCCATGACCAAGCCTTGCAATGAATCAGGGTATGATCAACCACGTTGCAGTGTTCCTTCTTTCTTATGTTCTTGTGTAATCCAAGGCACGCCCTACAGCACGGCTGGTCAGGTACTGATTTTACGTGTCTCTCCAGTTCCCTCTTGAAGACATCACTCGAAGACTGCTGGCACGCAGTTGAACAATTTTGGGCCCCTGACACTGTTATCTTTTAGTGCATTCATGACACAACTGATTGGGGGGGGGGGGGGTATTGCACTGGCTGCTAAGTCTCTTATTTTCCAGGTGTAGATTATGATGTATCTTCTTACCAAGGAATGTAGGTTAAGGGACTTCAAAAATTCCCTGCAGTTGATATGTTTTATTGTACTTATACGTTCAGTGAAAGTTCTCTTTATGTTATTCAGGTCTGCAATTTCGCATGCATTGAAAGAGGCCGTTAGTGCACAGCAGTACTCCAGCCTTGAGAGATCAGGTGATTTAAAGAGAATCATCATCGGCTTGGCATCCCTAGTTTTGAAGGTTCACATTATCCATCTTACTATTTTCCAGCAGATATTATAGAAACAGTGTCGTGATCGACGGTGAGATTTTCTGACATTTACACTCCAGAGCTATTCAAGCACTTTAGTTTCTCGCTCTATTGAGTGATTAGAACTGGTTTTATTACTGTGAATAAGTTTTTATTTCTTCAACTTTTCCATACTCTGTCCATATTATTACCTCATATTTTTTTAAATACTATCAATTGATATTACTTACTAAAATTAATAATTATCATTTTTACTATAATTTCAATTTACTCTTAACATTTTTGACATTTAATAACCATTACTTGTCTAATTACCTTTATCTGTTTTATACCACATTTACTATCTTAATTACCTTGTGCTGCCATATAACCTCTAGTATAACTACCAGTGCAATATTGAATGAAATAAACATTACTTTTTCACTTTTTTTGTAATCATTATTACTTACTAAAATTTTATTAAACACCATATTTACTACCAGTCAATTTTACTTTTGTACATTAAACATTATTTTATACTTCCCATAACATTTTGTTGCCAAATTTTCAAGTTTGTATATTCAACTCCAACCTTTATATTATCCTTTGTACCTGTGTACCTGTGTACCTGTGTACCTGTGTACCTGTGTACCTGTCTACCATCTTACTATCATATTATAACCAAGACATTACCCTTGTTATTTTTTACTATTATTCTTTTGGTACTTTAATTGTGAATTTTATTTTGTCAATTTAAATCTAGTTATACTCTTGATCTTGTCAACAACCTATACCAGACTCTAGTACAATTGCAAGTACCATTTCAATTTGTATTTTTATATTATAAGTTTATATTATAATTCTTACTCTAAGATTGTTTTCATATCTTAGTGACTATATTGTGTGTGCAATTAGTGTATATTTCAATTATATTATTGTTCAAGGCCCTTAACTATCTTTTGCTAACTAGTACCAACTACCTCATATATTTTTTTTTCTACTTTTTTTATTCTTTTGCTACCTTAACTTGCATATTTTATCTTGTCAATTTAAATCTAGTTATACTCTAATTCTTGTAAACAACTTATACAACACCTTAGTGCAATTACAATTGAGAGTCTTGTGCCTTTTTTATATTATTAGATTAAACTCAGTTGTACTATAGTCAATACCAAATTCATTATATTAGACCATATTGCAATTACTAGTGAGAGACTGGTGCTATTTTTAATTTGTATTGTTTTATTATTAGATTAAATCTAGTTGTACTATAGCTCATTCTAGCTCAAAACATAGACTCCATAAAAGTCATTATATTAGACCTTAGTGCAATTATTTGATTACCACTTTATTGTTCACCACAACTTATATTAGTCCCTTTTATATTATAATTTTATATTATAATTCTAACTTTAAAGAATTACCTTTAAAGTACTACCTACTATCATATTCCCAAGCTCCATTATTTGATCATCACTTTATTTGTTCACCACAAATTATTTTAGTCCCATTTATATTGTCTCCTTTATTTTAGCTTTAAAAAACTACCTTAGCTCATTATTTTTACATTTGTTAAATAATTCAGGTGCTATTTTTTTTTAGCTTTAGAATATTTACTTTATTTTTTACTTAATTCTAACTTAATTCTAACTTAATTCACGACTCACCACTAACCAACCGTCAGCGTGCCTCGTTGTGCTCCCGGCTTTCTGGTGTTTTCACGGTCGCTCTTACGTGCTAGAACTTTAATTTGTGTCATCAATCCTATACGATACATCCCTCTAGCGCCTGGAACCAATCTTGGGCGGAAAACATTATATACTGAGTCAAAAAAGGAGAATTAGTGTGCATTACCTAGCAGAGTTTACTGCCAGAGGGGAATCATAGGCCTGTTTCCCGTGTGAAAAAAATAATAATAATTGAACGTTGTGTCAGAGGAAAGAAAGTCTCCCTGAAAGCATTGAGTATACATAGTGTATAGTGTATACTACAGTGGCTCCCTAGTATATTGATGATAAAGGCTAAAGTGTCATTTGAAAACAGGTGAATTTGTAAATGAAGTGATAAGCCTATAGAGGCAGGTGCCAGAAGTCGCCAGAAACTTACCACAGGTCAGCTGTTTTTAATAATCTTCCTGGCCTGCTAGTGTACTCGCATATAATCTAGTGATACCAGTGAATAGCAGAATACAGTGTTGTAGTAGCAACTAACCAGTATTATAATGGTACTTAGTGGAGTGGAGTGACTTTCATTAGTTTCATTTTCTTGAAATACGAGACGTTACTGTGAATTTCATATAACCTGTAGTTACCAGCGGTCGCAATATACACAACGAGAAGCAATTATTACTACAGAAAAAGCGTCCTTCCTCCAAAATTTGCACCAGTCAACTATAGTGATAATATAGCATTTATTGTGGTGGAGACGGAAAAACAAAAATAGAAAAGCCAGATACAGCGATTGATAAACAAAGAGGTCGACTGTACGTCATTGTAGGAGCTGCCAGATATCACCGGCTCTTCAACACGCAAGTTATACTTTTGTATCAGTCAAATCACATATTACTCGGGTAGATAATTTCCAGTAGATCCTTCATGTGTTAGCTCAAATCACCGACCAGTATGTTTTAAATAAGTGACCCACTGATCAGAGCAGATCGACTGGTCCGAACCCTTGACTGGTCCGAACCCGGGACTGGTTTCAAACAGTTTCGTTGGACAATAAAGCAGACTGTAAACGGATGGGTTTGTAGGCGCCCTTATAAACACAAACATTAAAAATCAGGAACGTGACGGTAAGCTGTCCAATATACAAAAAGAGTTAGAAACAGAAATACAAATAGCTAGAGCTTCATTTAAGGTTATTAATATAATATTCAAGAGGTTGCTAGTAGACTTGCAGTAAATCAACCATTCAAATCATTATGAAGCTGTGTGTAGTCTGTGGTCAGTCAAACAAACGGGCTACCACATGGATAAATTGTCATTTTTGTGGAAATTGGTGTCACGCTCCTTGTGCAGATATCCCAGAACTAGCTACAAGCAGTATTAAAACAGAGAAGTGTTTTTGGGTATGCCCAAATGAGGAAAATCTGTGGACTAAAATCACAAGGGTATTAAAAGAGGATAACATCAAAGCTGCTTTCATAGAAAACCTGGAAGCTTTCTACAACAGATGGGAACATAAAAAGTCCGGGCTGAATGGTACTGCCCTTGATACTGGCCATGTAGTCACAAACTGTAAGGCTGGAGGTGATGTCCTGGTAGTCAGTAAATGTATGGCTGAGGTGCTGTCCTGGGAGACAGTAATGGTGAAGCTGGAGGTGCTGTCCTGGGAGACAGTAATGGTGAAGCTGGAGGTGCTGTCCTGGGAGACAGTAATGGTGAAGCTGGAGATACTGTCCTGGGAGACAGTAATGGGGAAGCTGGAGGTGCTGTCCTGGGAGACAGAAATGGTGAAGCTGGAGATACTGTCCTGGTAGACAGTAATGGTGAAGCTGGAGATTTTGTCCAGGTAGTCGGGAATTATACGCAGGAAGGAATACATATAAATGACCTCATAGAGGACAGGAGCCATAGTAGGGAAACAAGTGTAGTCAAAGATAAGATAAAACCAATATTGCAAACCAGAAATACCGCAGGAAATAGCAAACAAGAGGACTCCAATAGCAATAGTGAGGATAAATTACCAAAAACAACTGGTGGGAGCTCCATTGTTGGTGCTAGGGAGGATAGGAATAAGACAGGGAAACATGCACCAACAGGGAATACAGTCACAGAAACCCAAGGCAAACGGAAACCAAGCCTGTGCACATACTATGCACTTGGTATCTGCTGGCATGGGAAATCTGGAAAAACAGATGGGACATGCAACTATGACCACCCTAGAAAATGTCATGCCCATATGACAACAGGAAAATGCAAACTCCCTTCCTGTAAGCTTTTTCACCCTGAAATGTGTACCTCTTCAGTACAGGAAAGACTGTGCTATAACTTAAATTGCCAGGCATACCATCTAAAGGGGACAAAAAGATACAAAACATCCAGGCCATGGGAAAACCTGGGTAGCCACAGCCACTCAAGAGGGAGAGGTTTTTTAGTGCCAGGAAGGAAAAAAAACTGGCAGGAAATGGCAGAAATCGTACACCAAATCCAGTCATTCCTGGAGTGGAACCACAGTCGATGGCCTCCACTCCAAACCAACAGATACAGATACTAATGCCGGAAAAAAAATCCCCCCCCAGTACCAACAATACCACCAGTCCGATAACATTCTTCTTTGCAAATATACAGGGTCTAAAGCCAGCAATAAACAACAAAATACCTTTCATCCGTGGACTGCTTGCAGAGGCAAAGGCAATGTTCGCGGCTTTCACTGAGACCCACATAAAGGATCACTTGGACAACGAAATATGGATCCCAGGTTACAACCTATACAGATGTGACAGAGTGAACAGGCAAAAGGGGGGGGTTGGCCTGTACATTGCAGAGTCACTTGTTTGCACAGAACTGCTTAATGCCTCAAATGACGTAGTGGAAGTTTTAGCAGTAAAGGTCGAGAACCAAAACCTAGTCATTGTGGTAGTCTACAAGCCTCCGGATGCAACATCCCAGCAATTCCAGGAACAGCTGTTAAAAATTGACCACTGTCTGGAAAATCTTCCAGCTCCTGCACCCAACATCTTGCTCCTGGGGGATTTCAACTTAAGGCACCTAAAATGGAGGAATATAGCAAATAATATTGTTGCAGTAATAACACCAGGAGGCAGCTCTGATGAAAACTCACACTCACACGAGCTTTTAAATCTCTGCACAAAATTCAATTTAAACCAGCAAATAATAGAGCCTACTAGACTGGAGAATACACTAGACCTCATCTTCACTAACAATGATGATCTGATAAGAAATGTCACCATATCAAAAACAATATACTCAGATCACAACATAATTGAGGTTCAGACATGTATGCGTGGAGCCTCAGACCGACAAAATGAGACTAGTCACGAGGGAGCATTCACCAAATTCAACTTCAATAACAAAAACATAAAGTGGGACCAAGTAAACCAAGTCCTAACCGATATAAGCTGGGAAGATATACTAAGCAACACAGACCCAAACTTATGCCTAGAACAGATTAACTCGGTGGCACTCGATGTATGCACAAGGCTTATTCCTCTAAGAAAAAGGAGGAGTAGATGTAAAATAGAAAGAGACAGGCGCTCCCTTTACAGGCGACGGAAAAGAATAACAGAGCGGCTAAAAGAGGTCAATATATCAGAAATGCGCAGGGAGACACTGGTCAGAGAAATAGCAAGCATCGAACTTAAGCTAAAAGAATCCTTTAGGAGTCAGGAATCGCGGGAAGAACTAAAAGCCATAAATGAAATCGAAAGAAACCCAAAGTATTTCTTCTCCTATGCCAAATCAAAATCGAGAACAACGTCCAGTATTGGGCCCCTACTTAAACAAGATGGGTCCTACACAGATGACAGCAAGGAAATGAGTGAGCTACTCAAGTCCCAATATGACTCAGTTTTTAGCAAGCCGCTAACCAGACTGAGAGTCGAAGATCAAAATGAATTTTTTATGAGAGAGCCACAAAATTTGATTAACACAAGCCTATCCGATGTTATCCTGACGCCAAATGACTTCGAACAGGCGATAAATGACATGCCCATGCACTCTGCCCCAGGGCCAGACTCATGGAACTCTGTGTTCATCAAGAACTGCAAGAAGCCCCTATCACGAGCCTTTTCCATCCTATGGAGAGGGAGCATGGACACGGGGGTCGTCCCTCAGTTACTAAAAACAACAGACATAGCCCCACTCCACAAAGGGGGCAGTAAAGCAACAGCAAAGAACTACAGACCAATAGCACTAACATCCCATATCATAAAAATCTTTGAAAGGGTCCTAAGAAGCAAGATCACCACCCATCTAGAAACCCATCAGTTACACAACCCAGGGCAACATGGGTTTAGAACAGGTCGCTCCTGTCTGTCTCAACTACTGGATCACTACGACAAGGTCCTAAATGCACTAGAAGACAAAAAGAATGCAGATGTAATATATACAGACTTTGCAAAAGCCTTCGACAAGTGTGACCATGGCGTAATAGCGCACAAAATGCGCGCTAAAGGAATAACAGGAAAAGTTGGTCGATGGATCTATAATTTCCTCACTAACAGAACACAGAGAGTAGTCGTCAACAGAGTAAAGTCCGAGGCAGCTACGGTGAAAAGCTCTGTTCCACAAGGCACAGTACTAGCTCCCATCTTGTTCCTCATCCTCATATCCGACATAGACAAGGATGTCAGCCACAGCACCGTGTCTTCCTTTGCAGATGACACCCGAATCTGCATGACAGTGTCTTCCATTGCAGACACTGCAAGGCTCCAGGCGGACATCAACCAAATCTTTCAGTGGGCTGCAGAAAACAATATGAAGTTCAACGATGAGAAATTTCAATTACTCAGATATGGTAAACATGAGGAAATTAAATCTTCATCAGAGTACAAAACAAATTCTGGCCACAAAATAGAGCGAAACACCAACGTCAAAGACCTGGGAGTGATTATGTCGGAGGATCTCACCTTCAAGGACCATAACATTGTATCAATCGCATCTGCTAGAAAAATGACAGGATGGATAATGAGAACCTTCAAAACTAGGGAGGCCAAGCCCATGATGACACTCTTCAGGTCACTTGTTCTATCTAGGCTGGAATATTGCTGCACTCTAACAGCACCTTTCAAGGCAGGTGAAATTGCCGACCTAGAAAATGTACAGAGAACTTTCACGGCGCGCATAACGGAGATAAAACACCTCAATTACTGGGAGCGCTTGAGGTTTCTAAACCTGTATTCCCTGGAACGCAGGAGGGAGAGATACATGATTATATACACCTGGAAAATCCTAGAGGGACTAGTACCGAACTTGCACACGAAAATCACTCACTACGAAAGCAAAAGACTTGGCAGACGATGCACCATCCCCCCAATGAAAAGCAGGGGTGTCACTAGCACGTTAAGAGACCATACAATAAGTGTCAGGGGACCGAGACTGTTCAACTGCCTCCCAGCACACATAAGGGGGATTACCAACAGACCCCTGGCAGTCTTCAAGCTGGCACTGGACAAGCACCTAAAGGCAGTTCCTGATCAGCCGGGCTGTGGCTCGTACGTTGGTTTGCGTGCAGCCAGCAGCAACAGCCTGGTTGATCAGGCGCTGATCCACCAGGAGGCCTGGTCACAGACCGGGCCGCGGGGGCGTTGACCCCCGAAACTCTCTCCAGGTAAACTCCAGGTAATAGATTCACTACAAATCTTATGATTACAAGCATTGATCCTGATACCAACCTCTTATTTAATGACTTAAATGATTCAAACAGTTACTGTAATTACTACACAGCAGAACAATCAAAGGCACTTCTCAGAGCCAACAACAACATAACTATCTTTAACTACAATATCAGATCTTTAAGCAAGCATTATGATGATCTCCTAGCATTACTAAATTCCTTGCATGCCAATATGTCCATCATTACACTAACTGAAACCTGGCTAAAGCCTGGTACTACAGAAGTCTATGCCATTCCTGGTTACACAGCCATACACAACTGTAGGCCAGACAAACAAGGGGGTGGCACAGCTATATACTACTCAGACCAACTAGAATGTATCACTAATACTTGCACAAGGGATGAACATGGGGAATATATAATAGCTAAATTCAAATCCAAATACCTACAAAAACCTCTCACAGTGATAAACATCTACAGAGTTCCACAATCAAACATTAGCCAATTTAGTCAAAACCTAGGAAGTATGATAACTGATGCACGCATGAACAAAGATCACTTACTACTCTCAGGTGACTTCAATATAAATCTCCTGCAAGACCAGGACCCACACGTTACTGAATTCACAAACACAATGAGTAACTGCATGTTGCTACCAACAGTAACAAAACCTACAAGAGTTACAGAGACTAGTGTTTCCCTACTTGACCACATCTGGACCAACACCATATCCCCTTTAAAATCAGGCATAATTACAGATAATACCACAGACCACTACCCTACTTTCCTCATAACAACTCTTGGTAAAATACCCCAAGACACTACTAAAGTCACCTTCAGACTTAACAATGAGGCAGCCATTAATAACTTCACAACAGCAGTAACAAACATTGACTGGCACACTGAGCTAGAAATCTATACAGATATTGACGAATGTTTTAATAATTTTCTAAAAAAGACCCAATACCTTTATAACAAGCACTGCCCTAAAAAAACTAAACAGATGACAGCTAAGAGACTGAACAGTCCCTGGCTAACACCCAGCATTCTCAAATCCATAAATACAAAACACTGATATGAAAAACAGTACAGAATGGGTCACATAACCAGAGACCAAACAAAACGTTACTCGTCAATCCTAACCAGCCTGATAAGAAGGGCAAAAAAATTGTATTATGAGAACAGATTATCCAACTTACGAGGTGATATAAAAAAGACCTGGAAGACCCTATCAGAAATTCTGGGAACAAAAAAGATATCACGCCATAGCGAAATAAAATTAGCAAAATCAGATGAACCCCAACTCCCACCAACAGAAACAGCAAACAGACTCAATGACTTCTTCTCCACTATAGGTCAAAACCTTGCCAATAAAATCCCAAGCTCAGATACCCCACCAAATGACTACCTCACTGGCAACTACCCGAACACACTGTTCCTAGCTCCGACTAACCCATACGAAGTCTCTCTTATTATCAACGCACTGAAAAACAAGGCAGGAGATTTAAATACCTTACCACCCTTTATATACAAAAAAGCGTCACAAGTACTATCACCAATCATTGCAACACTCTTTAACAAATCCATTGAATCCTCCACCTTCCCTACAGTTCTCAAAATAGCAAGGGTCACCCCGATCCATAAAGGAGGAGACCAAACAGAGTTGAATAACTATAGGCCAATATCCAATTTACACCCTCTCTCAAAAATCTTCGAAAAATTAATTCATAAACGAATCTACTCCTACCTCATCTCCCAAAACATTCTCAACCCCTGCCAATTTGGATCCAGGCCTAATAAAAATACTAATGATGCTATTATACACATGCTAGAACATATATACACTGCAATAGAGAAAAAAGAAGTCCCACTGGGGATCTTCATTGACTTACGTAAAGCTTTTGATACAGTTGACCATGACTTGCTCCACGTAAAATTGGCACACTATGGTATTAGAGGGCACTCTCTCAACTACCTCAAGTCATACCTCAGCAACAGAAGCCAATATGTGTACGCAAATGGGGCAAGCTCTTCCGCACAACCAATTACAGTTGGTGTCCCACAGGGAAGTGTCCTTGGCCTCTCTTTCTCCTATACATAAATGACCTACCAAATGCTTCGCAATTACTCAAACCCACACTTTTTGCAGATGACACTACATACGTCTTCTCTCACCCGAGCCCAGTCACGCTAGCCAATACTGTAAACACCGAATTACAGAAAATATCTACCTGGATGAGGACTAACAAACTTACACTAAACATTGACAAAACCTACTTCATTCAGTTTGGTAACAGAGCTACAGATGTACCTCTTAACATAACAATAAACGGATCACCTATCACAAAGCTAACAGAGGGAAAATTCCTAGGAATCCACCTCGATAATAGACTCAAATTTCATACACATATACAACAAATTTCTAAGAAAATCTCCAAGACTGTAGGCATACTATCGAAGATACGGTACTATGTTCCACAGTCAACCCTCCTGGCCCTATATCACTCTCTTATTTACCCCTATCTCACCTATGGAATTTGTGCATGGGGCTCAACAACAATTAACCATCTCAGACCACTAATTACCCAACAAAAGGCTCCAGTTAGAATGATAACAAATTCCCACTACAGGCATCACACTCCACCAATATTCAAAACACTCAACCTACTCACCATACAAAACATCCATACTTATTACTGCACCTACTACATACATAGAACACTTAACTCTGATATTAACCCTCCCCTCAAACATCTTACCAACCTCAACAGAACACATGACCATAACACAAGACACAGATCACTCTTTGATGTTCCTCGTGTCCATCTCACGCTATGCAAAAACTCAATGCACATAAAAGGCCCTAAAATCCGGAATTCATTACCTGTAAATATAAAAGAAACACTACCTGTTTATAAATTCAAGTCTCTTCTCAAAGATCACTTACTCACTCAAAACCAAATAAATACTGAAAACTGAACCTTATAAATTGTATATCCTATATGTTACTCACAATTATATCACACAAATGTTAAACCTAGGACCCAATCTAACTTTATTATTTTTTTAAATACACTACCTAACAGAATACTCCATTCGACTGAATGTACAGCAATGCAAGCAACCATTTGTGCTTTATAGTTATCTGTTAACAATAATGTTTTATCACTGATTTCATCATTGCTTAGTTAATCTTAAGTTAATTTTAAGCCAGCCCGTAATGCTATGCATATAAGTGGCTTTGACATGCTGCTCTTACCTGTATTTTTTGTACCTCTGTTTGTATGCTTAAATTACTAATAAAATTAATAGCAGAGTAATTGAAATTTGTGTGCACTGAATTTCATATAGTTCTCCGAGGTCCATCTGTAGACTTCGTTACTCCAGTACATTATCCTCAATGGATGACACAGTACTGCACATTCTGGTATCATCAGCAAAGGAGGACACGGTGCTGTGATTTACATCTCTATCTGTGATGGACACGATGTTGAGTAAAAGTACGGGAGCGAGTACTGTGTATTGTGGATCAGAGCTTTTTAATGGAGCCGCCTCGGACTTTACTCTGTTTACTATTGCTCTTCGTGTTCTATTGGTTAAGAAGTTATAGATCCATCTACCCACTTTTCCTGTCTCTTTTTAATCAAGCATTTTATGTGCTATTACATCACGATGTCACCTGTCGAAGGATTTCAGTTTGTCCTCCAGTGCATCCAAGACCATGTCATAGTGGTCCAGTAGTTGTGAGAGGCAGGAGCGACCATCCAAGACCATGTCATAGTGGTCCAGTAGTTGTGAGAGGCAGGAGCGACCATCCAAGATCATGTCATAGTGGTTCAGAAGTTGTGAGAGGCAGGAGCGACCATCCAAGATCATGTCATAGTGGTTCAGAAGTTGTGAGAGGCAGGAGTGATCATCCAAGACCATGTAATAGTGGTCAAGTAGTTGTGAGAGGTAGGAGCGACCATCCAAGACCATGTCATAGTGGTTCAGAAGTTGTGAGAGGCAGGAGCGATCATCCAAGACCATGTCATCAGAAGTGGATCATCCAAGACCATGTCCTAGTGGTCAAGTAGTTGTGAGAGGTAGGAGCGACCATCCAAGACCATGTCATAGTGGTCCAGTAGTTGTGAGAGGCAGTAGCGACCATCCAAGACCATGTCATTGTGGTCCAGTAGCTATGAGCGGCAGGACTGACCTGCTCTAAACCCATGCTGCCCTGGATTGTAATTGGTGGGAGTTCAAGTGGTTGGCAATCTTGCTTCTTACAGTCCTTCAAATAGTTTTATGATGTGGGATGCTAGTGCTATCGGTCTTTAATTTTTTGCAATTGCTTTACTGCCACCTTTGTAGAGTAGGGCGTTACTCATTGTTTTCAGTGACTGTGGGATGACTCCCATGTCCCTACCTCCCTTTCCATAGAATATTTAAGTCACGTGATAGGGGCTTCTTGCAGTTCATGATGAACACGGAGTTCCATGAGTCTGGGCCTGGGGCTAAGTGCACGGGCGTGTCATTTATTGAATTTTGAAAGACTTGTAGTGTTAACATTATATCAAAAATTTTGAAACTAAGCAGCTTTTGAGTCTCGGTCATAACAAATGCATTTAGATTGCCAACCCTTAGTCTGGTTAATGCTTCACTAAACAGCGAGTCATACTGGGACTTCCCTATCTCAGTTCTTTTCTGTCATCTGTGTAGGTCTCATCTCGTGTAAGCAAGTGCTCTATACTGATGTGTTTCCTTGCCCTAGAATTGGCATAAGAAAAGAAACATTTTGGGTTTCTTTAATTTTAATTTAATGCTTCAATTTCTTTGTGTTTTCCTGCTCCTGTATTATTCCTTGAGCTTAAGTTCGATATTTACCATTTCTCTGGCCAGTACCTCCTTCTGTGTCCCAGAGAGGCTGGCTCCTGGAAGCTTCTCTGTGATTTTTTCTTTTGCCAGTACAGGGAGAGTCTCTTTATAGTTTATGTCTTCTTCTCTTTTTTCATAGGGTAATATGCCATGAACATACCTCAAGTGCCACAGAGTTAATTCTTTCTAGGCACAGGTTTGGATCCGTGTTGTTTAGGATGTCGTTCCAGCATTTTTCGTTGAGGACAAAGTTAATTTGCTCCCACTGGATGTTTCTGTTACTGAAGATGAATTTGGTGATGACACCCTCGTAACTGATCTCATTTTGCTGGTCAGGAGCCCTACGTATACACGTCTGTACCTCGATGATGTGATGCGAGTCCATTGTCTTTAATAATGTTATAGGTCGTACCAGATCAATATTAGTGAAAAAGATCAAGTATATTTACAAGTCATGTCTCCACTATTTGTTGGCTTAATGTGGATTTGATGCAGAGGTTTAATAACTCATGTGTGTGTGAATTTTCATCTGAGATGCCTCCTGGGGTTATCTCTGCTACAACATTATTTGCCACATTCTTCCATTTTAGATGTCTTAAGTTAAATCACCAAAAAGCAAAATATTTGGGGGCTGGAGTTGGAGGACTTTCCAGACAGAAGTCAAATTTCAAAAGCTGTTCCTTGAATCGTCGGGAAGTTGTATCTGGAGGTTTGTATATAACCACAATGAAAAGGTTTTGGTTTTCAGTCATCACTACCAAAGCTTCAACTAAATCATGTGAGTCGTTTACTAATTTTGAGCAAATAAGCGACACTGTGACATACAAGCCAACCTCCTTTGTTGACTAGTATTTTTGTTTGCTTCGAAAATAGTTGCATCCAGGAATCCATATTTGGTATCAAAGTGATCTTTTTATATATGTGTCTGTTGACAGTGGAACACCTTCGCCTGATCACAAGTTTGGAAAAAATAAATAATGAATAACATCGAGAAATCATAATAATATTGGAAATATTAGAAAGTATTTAATTAAATAAAATAAACTTTGGCCGCCGTTGGTTTCAGTGAGATCTTAAGACAGGAGAAACTTTTAAGTCCAGATCTTCTTAAGATGATGTTAGTTGTCAGCAGCAGAGTTGATAATGAAACAAAATTACACTGGTTACAAGATGGTTATTAAGTATAACATTGAAGAAAGACAGTGTCGGTATAAAATTAACGAAACAATATTCCTGGTAGATCATCTTACCTGATCAGGAGTAGAGAAGTGTTGAAGTGATTCTCCAAACTTCAACACACCAGGTAACATTAATACTACCTGGAGTATAAACTAAAGAAACACAGACCAGAAGATGATCATCAAAGACACGAGTCTGGGATGATCATCTTACGGCGGCCCACACAGCGCCCGATAACACTCTCTAACTTATTTAATAATAATAATAATAATAATAATAACAATAATAATAATAATAATAATAATAATAATAATAATAATAATAATAATAATAATAATAATAATAATAATAATAATAATAAAAATGATAATAATAATAATAATAATAACATCTTTATTTCTAGAAGTACATGTACAAGGTATACAAGTACACGTCAAAGGTGCACCAGTACATGTACAAGGCATACAAGTACATGTTCAAGGTATACAAGTACATGTACAAGGTATACAAGTACATGTACAAGGTACAAGTACATGTACAAGGTACACAGACCGCAGATGACATCAATGACATATTAATACAGAAAGTTGTTATGCTGAGCATTTCCTGCAAATTATGTCAGGTTCCAGGATGCGACCCACACCACTCCACAAACACACAGGATGTGACCCACACCAGCCCACAAACACCCAGGATGTGACCCACACCAGTCCACAAACACCCAGGATGTGACCCACACCAGTCCACAAACACCCAGGATGTGACCCACACCAGTCCACAAACACACAGGATGTGACCCACACCAGCCCACAAACACCCAGGATGTGACCCACACCAGTCCACAAACACCCAGGATGTGACCCACACCAGTCCACAAACACCCAGGATGCGACCCACACCAGTCCACAAACACCCAGGATGTGACCCACACCAGTCCACAAACACCCAGGATGTGACCCACACCAGTGTTGACCCACACCAGTGTTGACTGAAACGTTGTCAGTCCCTCGGCCTGGAGAAGTTCAGCTCCCGGCTTTCTGGTGTTTTCACGGTCGCTCTTACGTGCTAGAACTTTAATTTGTGTCATCAATCCTATACGATACATCCCTCTAGCGCCTGGAACCAATCTTGGGCGGAAAACATTATATACTGAGTCAAAAAAGGAGAATTAGTGTGCATTACCTAGCAGAGTTTACTGCCAGAGGGGAATCATAGGCCTGTTTCCCGTGTGAAAAAAATAATAATAATTGAACGTTGTGTCAGAGGAAAGAAAGTCTCCCTGAAAGCATTGAGTATACATAGTGTATAGTGTATACTACAGTGGCTCCCTAGTATATTGATGATAAAGGCTAAAGTGTCATTTGAAAACAGGTGAATTTGTAAATGAAGTGATAAGCCTATAGAGGCAGGTGCCAGAAGTCGCCAGAAACTTACCACAGGTCAGCTGTTTTTAATAATCTTCCTGGCCTGCTAGTGTACTCGCATATAATCTAGTGATACCAGTGAATAGCAGAATACAGTGTTGTAGTAGCAACTAACCAGTATTATAATGGTACTTAGTGGAGTGGAGTGACTTTCATTAGTTTCATTTTCTTGAAATACGAGACGTTACTGTGAATTTCATATAACCTGTAGTTACCAGCGGTCGCAATATACACAACGAGAAGCAATTATTACTACAGAAAAAGCGTCCTTCCTCCAAAATTTGCACCAGTCAACTATAGTGATAATATAGCATTTATTGTGGTGGAGACGGAAAAACAAAAATAGAAAAGCCAGATACAGCGATTGATAAACAAAGAGGTCGACTGTACGTCATTGTAGGAGCTGCCAGATATCACCGGCTCTTCAACACGCAAGTTATACTTTTGTATCAGTCAAATCACATATTACTCGGGTAGATAATTTCCAGTAGATCCTTCATGTGTTAGCTCAAATCACCGACCAGTATGTTTTAAATAAGTGACCCACTGATCAGAGCAGATCGACTGGTCCGAACCCTTGACTGGTCCGAACCCTTGACTGGTCCGAACCCGGGACTGGTTTCAAACAGTTTCGTTGGACAATAAAGCAGACTGTAAACGGATGGGTTTGTAGGCGCCCTTATAAACACAAACATTAAAAATCAGGAACGTGACGGTAAGCTGTCCAATATACAAAAAGAGTTAGAAACAGAAATACAAATAGCTAGAGCTTCATTTAAGGTTATTAATATAATATTCAAGAGGTTGCTAGTAGACTTGCAGTAAATCAACCATTCAAATCATTATGAAGCTGTGTGTAGTCTGTGGTCAGTCAAACAAACGGGCTACCACATGGATAAATTGTCATTTTTGTGGAAATTGGTGTCACGCTCCTTGTGCAGATATCCCAGAACTAGCTACAAGCAGTATTAAAACAGAGAAGTGTTTTTGGGTATGCCCAAATGAGGAAAATCTGTGGACTAAAATCACAAGGGTATTAAAAGAGGATAACATCAAAGCTGCTTTCATAGAAAACCTGGAAGCTTTCTACAACAGATGGGAACATAAAAAGTCCGGGCTGAATGGTACTGCCCTTGATACTGGCCATGTAGTCACAAACTGTAAGGCTGGAGGTGATGTCCTGGTAGTCAGTAAATGTAGGGCTGATAGTGCTGTCCTGGGAGACAGTAATGGTGAAGCTGGAGGTGCTGTCCTGGGAGACAGTAATGGTGAAGCTGGAGATACTGTCCTGGGAGACAGTAATGGTGAAGCTGGAGGTGCTGTCCTGGGAGACAGAAATGGTGAAGCTGGAGATACTGTCCTGGTAGACAGTAATGGTGAAGCTGGAGATTTTGTCCAGGTAGTCGGGAATTATACGCAGGAAGGAATACATATAAATGACCTCATAGAGGACAGGAGCCATAGTAGGGAAACAAGTGTAGTCAAAGATAAGATAAAACCAATATTGCAAACCAGAAATACCGCAGGAAATAGCAAACAAGAGGACTCCAATAGCAATAGTGAGGATAAATTACCAAAAACAACTGGTGGGAGCTCCATTGTTGGTGCTAAGGAGGATAGGAATAAGACAGGGAAACATGCACCAACAGGGAATACAGTCACAGAAACCCAAGGCAAACGGAAACCAAGCCTGTGCACATACTATGCACTTGGTATCTGCTGGCATGGGAAATCTGGAAAAACAGATGGGACATGCAACTATGACCACCCTAGAAAATGTCATGCCCATATGACAACAGGAAAATGCAAACTCCCTTCCTGTAAGCTTTTTCACCCTGAAATGTGTACCTCTTCAGTACAGGAAAGACTGTGCTATAACTTAAATTGCCAGGCATACCATCTAAAGGGGACAAAAAGATACAAAACATCCAGGCCATGGGAAAACCTGGGTAGCCACAGCCACTCAAGAGGGAGAGGTTTTTTAGTGCCAGGAAGGAAAAAAAACTGGCAGGAAATGGCAGAAATCGTACACCAAATCCAGTCATTCCTGGAGTGGAACCACAGTCGATGGCCTCCACTCCAAACCAACAGATACAGATACTAATGCCGGAAAAAAAATCCCCCCCCAGTACCAACAATACCACCAGTCCGATAACATTCTTCTTTGCAAATATACAGGGTCTAAAGCCAGCAATAAACAACAAAATACCTTTCATCCGTGGACTGCTTGCAGAGGCAAAGGCAATGTTCGCGGCTTTCACTGAGACCCACATAAAGGATCACTTGGACAACGAAATATGGATCCCAGGTTACAACCTATACAGATGTGACAGAGTGAACAGGCAAAAGGGGGGGGTTGGCCTGTACATTGCAGAGTCACTTGTTTGCACAGAACTGCTTAATGCCTCAAATGACGTAGTGGAAGTTTTAGCAGTAAAGGTCGAGAACCAAAACCTAGTCATTGTGGTAGTCTACAAGCCTCCGGATGCAACATCCCAGCAATTCCAGGAACAGCTGTTAAAAATTGACCACTGTCTGGAAAATCTTCCAGCTCCTGCACCCAACATCTTGCTCCTGGGGGATTTCAACTTAAGGCACCTAAAATGGAGGAATATAGCAAATAATATTGTTGCAGTAATAACACCAGGAGGCAGCTCTGATGAAAACTCACACTCACACGAGCTTTTAAATCTCTGCACAAAATTCAATTTAAACCAGCAAATAATAGAGCCTACTAGACTGGAGAATACACTAGACCTCATCTTCACTAACAATGATGATCTGATAAGAAATGTCACCATATCAAAAACAATATACTCAGATCACAACATAATTGAGGTTCAGACATGTATGCGTGGAGCCTCAGACCGACAAAATGAGACTAGTCACGAGGGAGCATTCACCAAATACAACTTCAATAACAAAAACATAAAGTGGGACCAAGTAAACCAAGTCCTAACCGATATAAGCTGGGAAGATATACTAAGCAACACAGACCCAAACTTATGCCTAGAACAGATTAACTCGGTGGCACTCGATGTATGCACAAGGCTTATTCCTCTAAGAAAAAGGAGGAGTAGATGTAAAATAGAAAGAGACAGGCGCTCCCTTTACAGGCGACGGAAAAGAATAACAGAGCGGCTAAAAGAGGTCAATATATCAGAAATGCGCAGGGAGACACTGGTCAGAGAAATAGCAAGCATCGAACTTAAGCTAAAAGAATCCTTTAGGAGTCAGGAATCGCGGGAAGAACTAAAAGCCATAAATGAAATCGAAAGAAACCCAAAGTATTTCTTCTCCTATGCCAAATCAAAATCGAGAACAACGTCCAGTATTGGGCCCCTACTTAAACAAGATGGGTCCTACACAGATGACAGCAAGGAAATGAGTGAGCTACTCAAGTCCCAATATGACTCAGTTTTTAGCAAGCCGCTAACCAGACTGAGAGTCGAAGATCAAAATGAATTTTTTATGAGAGAGCCACAAAATTTGATTAACACAAGCCTATCCGATGTTATCCTGACGCCAAATGACTTCGAACAGGCGATAAATGACATGCCCATGCACTCTGCCCCAGGGCCAGACTCATGGAACTCTGTGTTCATCAAGAACTGCAAGAAGCCCCTATCACGAGCCTTTTCCATCCTATGGAGAGGGAGCATGGACACGGGGGTCGTCCCTCAGTTACTAAAAACAACAGACATAGCCCCACTCCACAAAGGGGGCAGTAAAGCAACAGCAAAGAACTACAGACCAATAGCACTAACATCCCATATCATAAAAATCTTTGAAAGGGTCCTAAGAAGCAAGATCACCACCCATCTAGAAACCCATCAGTTACACAACCCAGGGCAACATGGGTTTAGAACAGGTCGCTCCTGTCTGTCTCAACTACTGGATCACTACGACAAGGTCCTAAATGCACTAGAAGACAAAAAGAATGCAGATGTAATATATACAGACTTTGCAAAAGCCTTCGACAAGTGTGACCATGGCGTAATAGCGCACAAAATGCGCGCTAAAGGAATAACAGGAAAAGTTGGTCGATGGATCTATAATTTCCTCACTAACAGAACACAGAGAGTAGTCGTCAACAGAGTAAAGTCCGAGGCAGCTACGGTGAAAAGCTCTGTTCCACAAGGCACAGTACTAGCTCCCATCTTGTTCCTCATCCTCATATCCGACATAGACAAGGATGTCAGCCACAGCACCGTGACTTCCTTTGCAGATGACACCCGAATCTGCATGACAGTGTCTTCCATTGCAGACACTGCAAGGCTCCAGGCGGACATCAACCAAATCTTTCAGTGGGCTGCAGAAAACAATATGAAGTTCAACGATGAGAAATTTCAATTACTCAGATATGGTAAACATGAGGAAATTAAATCTTCATCAGAGTACAAAACAAATTCTGGCCACAAAATAGAGCGAAACACCAACGTCAAAGACCTGGGAGTGATTATGTCGGAGGATCTCACCTTCAAGGACCATAACATTGTATCAATCGCATCTGCTAGAAAAATGACAGGATGGATAATGAGAACCTTCAAAACTAGGGAGGCCAAGCCCATGATGACACTCTTCAGGTCACTTGTTCTATCTAGGCTGGAATATTGCTGCACTCTAACAGCACCTTTCAAGGCAGGTGAAATTGCCGACCTAGAAAATGTACAGAGAACTTTCACGGCGCGCATAACGGAGATAAAACACCTCAATTACTGGGAGCGCTTGAGGTTCCTAAACCTGTATTCCCTGGAACGCAGGAGGGAGAGATACATGATTATATACACCTGGAAAATCCTAGAGGGACTAGTACCGAACTTGCACACGAAAATCACTCACTACGAAAGCAAAAGACTTGGCAGACGATGCACCATCCCCCCAATGAAAAGCAGGGGTGTCACTAGCACGTTAAGAGACCATACAATAAGTGTCAGGGGACCGAGACTGTTCAACTGCCTCCCAGCACACATAAGGGGGATTACCAACAGACCCCTGGCAGTCTTCAAGCTGGCACTGGACAAGCACCTAAAGGCAGTTCCTGATCAGCCGGGCTGTGGCTCGTACGTTGGTTTGCGTGCAGCCAGCAGCAACAGCCTGGTTGATCAGGCGCTGATCCACCAGGAGGCCTGGTCACAGACCGGGCCGCGGGGGCGTTGACCCCCGAAACTCTCTCCAGGTAAACTCCAGTCCACAAACACCCAGGATGTGACCCACACCAGTCCACAAACACCCAGGATGTGACCCACACCAGTCCACAAACACCCAGGATGTGACCTACACCAGTCCACAAACACCCAGGATGTGACCCACACCAGTCCACAAACACCCAGGATGTGACCCACACCAGTCCACAAACACCCAGGATGTGACCCACACCAATCCACAAACACCCAGGATGTGACCCACACCAGCCCACAAACACCCAGGATGTGACCCACACCAGTCCACTAACACCCAGGATGTGACCCACACCAGTCCACTAACACCCAGGATGTGACCCACACCAGTCCACAAACACACAGGATGTGACCCACACCAGCCCACAAACACCCAGGATGTGACCCACACCAGTCCACAAACACACAGGATGTGACCCACACCAGTCCACAAACACACAGGATGTGACCCACACCAGTCCACAAACACCCAGGATGTGACCCACACCAGCCCACAAACACCCAGGATGTGACCCACACCAGTCCACTAACACCCAGGATGTGACCTACACCAGTCCACAAACACACAGGATGTGACCCACACCAGCCCACAAACACACAGGATGTGACCCATACCAGTCCACAAACACCCAGGATGTGACCCACACCAGTCCACTAACACCCAGGATGTGACCTACACCAGTCCACAAACACACAGGATGTGACCCACACCAGCCCACAAACACACAGGATGTGACCCACACCAGTCCACTATCACCCAGGATGCGACCCACACCAGTCCACAAACACACAGGATGTGACCCACACCAGTCCACGAACACACAGGATGTGACCCACACCAGTCCACTAGCACCCAGGATGTGACCCACACCAGCCCACTAACACCCAGGATGTGACCTACACCAGTCCACTATCACCCAGGATGTGACCCACACCAGTCCACTAACACCCAGGATGTGACCCACACCAGCCCACTAACACCCAGGATGTTACCGACTCCAGTCCACTAACACCCAGGATGTGACCTACACCAGTCCACTAACACCCAGGATGTGACCCACACCAGTCCACTAACACCCAGGATGTGACCCACACCAGCCCACTAACACCCAGGATGTGACCTACACCAGTCCACTATCACCCAGGATGCGACCCACACCAATCCACAAACACACAGGATGTGACCCACACCAGTCCACAAACACACAGGATGTGACCCACACCAGTCCACTAACACCCAGGATGTGACCTACACCAGTCCACAAACACACAGGATGCGACCCACACCAGTCCACAAACACACAGGATGTGACCCACACCAGTCCACTAACACCCAGGATGTGACCTACACCAGTCCACAAACACACAGGATGTGACCCACACCAGTCCACTAACACCCAGGATGTGACCCACACCAGCCCACTAACACCCAGGATGTGACCTACACCAGTCCACTAACACCCAGGATGTGACCCACACCAGTCCACTAACACCCAGGATGTGACCCACACCAGTCCACTATCACCCAGGATGTGACCCACACCAGCCCACTAACACCCAGGATGTGACCCACACCAGTCCACTAACACCCAGGATGTGATCCACACCAGTCCACTAACACCCAGGATGTGACCCACACCAGTCCACTAACACCCAGGATGTGACCCACACCAGTCCACAAACACCCAGGATGTGATCCACACCAGTCCACTAACACCCAGGATGTGACTCACACCAGTCCACTAAGACCCAGGATGTGATCCACACCAATCAACTAACACCCAGGATGTGACCCACACCAGTCCACTAACACCCATGATGTCACCCACACCAGTCAAGTAACACCCAGGATGCGATCCACACCAGTCGACTAACACCCAGGTACCCATTTTACTGATGGGTGAACATGGACAACCAGTGTAAGGAAACACGTCCAGTGTTTCAACCCTCGCCGGGTAGTTCCTCTCTTCTAGGAAAACTGCGAACATTGTAGTTGATTCTGTGAGGAGTCAGCTGATGAAAGGTATTTTGTTGTTGGTTGATTGCTTTTGATCCTGTACATTTATAAATGCAAATGATGTGGTATTGATGGTATGTAGGGGACTATTTGCTGGCACTAATATCTGTTGTTCTGGAGTGAGGGACACTATCTGTACATCCACTCAAGTAGTGTGTGGCATGCAAAGAGTACGTAACCTTTATTCGGCGCATGTACACACCCTCATTGTTACAGGCTATCTCCCCCAACCAGCGAACCAGGTTGCTAAGAGTTGATGATGGGGCCCCGTCATTCAACTAGTGACCAGGTTCTATCCAATAAGAAGATGGTTTTGGCAATCGCAGAGGTTATGTGGGTACCGCTCTCCTGTCTGCCCTTGTCATTCCCATTCTAGAGCTGGTTGAAGCACGGTCTGCTATCTTGTGGCTTCTATTTCTGCTTTGCTTACCGTGGAGTGCACTATACTTATCACTGTACATAGTGTACATATTGCTGTTCTAAATTGGTGAAGGATAATATAAGTCTAAACTTTTTCTGCTGTGTTTATTTTGCTCCCATAACAGGCCATTTGGAATCCTGGGTTGTAATATAGTGATAACAGCTGCTGAAGTATTTCTGTCATTTACTGTAGGTTTTTATCTTCCTCTGTTTATTGTGAGGTTACAACTACCATGGTTTGTTTCCCAGTGTTGGTGTGATGTGTACCTTCTGGTCTCCTTTAATGGTGTGTCTGACAGTTTGTGTTGTAACTTTGTCTTTCATAAACCCAGGTATAAAACATTTCAAGGTGAAAACGTTTACATAAAGACTGAAGTATTTCTTTGGTCATGAAGTCAAACATTTCTCTTTTTAATACCAGTTCTGGTATAATGCGAAATATCTGCACATGGAGCATGGCTCTGCTCCTGGCAGACACATGGAGCATGGCTCTGCTCCTGGCAGACACATGGAGCATGGCTCTGCTCCTGGCAGACACATGGAGCATGGCTCCACTCCTGGCAGACACATGGAGCATGACAACACTCCTGGCAGACACATGGAGCATGGCACCACTCCTGGCAGACACATGGAGCATGGCATCACTCCTGACAGAGACATGGAGCATGGCATCACTCCTGGCAGACACATGGAGCATGGCACCACTCCTGGCAGACACATGGAGCATGGCATCACTCCTGACACACATGGAGCATGGCATCACTCATGACACACATTGAGCATGGCATCACTCCTGGCAGACACATATAGCATGCACCACTCCTGGCAGACACATGGAGCATGGCATCACTCCTTACAAACACATGGAGCATGGCTCCACTCTTGGCAGACACATGGAGCATGGCACCACTCCTGGCAGACACATGGAGCATGGCACCACTCCTGGCAGACACATGGAGCATGGCACCACTCCTGGCAGACACATGGAGCATGGCACCACTCCTGGCAGACACGTGGAGCATGGCACCACTCCTGACAGACACATGGAGCATGGCAACACTCCTGACAGACACATGGAGCATGGCAACACTCCTGACAGATACATGGAGCATGGCACCACTCCTGACAGACACATGGAGCATGGCAACACTCCTGACAGACACATGGAGCATGGCAACACTCCTGACAGACACATGGAGCATGGCACCACTCCTGACAGACACATGGAGCATGGCAACACTCCTGACAGACACATGGAGCATGGCACCACTCCTGGCAGACACATGGAGCATGGCAACACTCCTGACAGACACATGGAGCATGGCATCACTCCTGGCAGACACATGGAGCATGGCACCACTCCTGGCAGACACATGGAGCATGGCACCACTCCTGACAGACACATGGAGCATGGCACCACTCCTGACAGACACATGGAGCATGGCACCACTCCTGGCAGTCACATGGAGCATGGCACCACTCCTGACAGACACATGGAGCATGGCAACACTCCTGGCAGTCACATGGAGCATGGCACCACTCCTGACAGACACATGGAGCATGGCAACACTCCTGGCAGACACATGGAGCATGGCATCACTCCTGAGAGACACATGGAGCATTGCACCACTCCTGACAGACACATGGAGCATGGCAACACTCCTGGCAGTCACATGGAGCATGGCACCACTCCTGACAGACACATGGAGCATGGCACCACTCCTGGCAGACACATGGAGCATGGCATCACTCCTGGCAGACACATGGAGCATGGCATCACTCCTGGCAGACACATGGAGCATGGCACCACTCCTGGCAGACACATGGAGCATGGCATCACTCCTGACAGACACATGGAGCATGGCACCACTCCTGACAGACACATGGAGCATGGCAACACTCCTGGCAGTCACATGGAGCATGGCACCACTCCTGACAGACACATGGAGCATGGCACCACTCCTGGCAGACACATGGAGCATGGCACCACTCCTGACAGACACATGGAGCATGGCACCACTCCTGGCAGACACATGGAGCATGGCACCACTCCTGACAGACACATGGAGCATGGCACCACTCCTGACAGACACATGGAGCATGGCACCACTGCTGACAGACACATGGAGCATGGCATCACTCCTGACAGACACATGGAGCATGGCATCACTCCTGACAGACACATGGAGCATGGCACCACTCCTGACAGACACATGGAGCATGGCACCACTCCTGACAGACACATGGAGCATGGCACCACTGCTGACAGACACATGGAGCATGGCATCACTCCTGGCAGACACATGGAGCATGGCATCACTCCTGGCAGACACATGGAGCATTGCATCACTCCTGGCAGACACATGGAGCATTGCATCACTCCTGGCAGACACATGGAGCATGGCACCACTCCTGACAGACACATGGAGCATGGCACCACTCCTGGCAGACACATGGAGCATGGCACCACTCCTGACAGACACATGGAGCATGGCAACACTCCTGACAGACACATGGAGCATGGCATCACTCCTGGCAGACACATGGAGCATGGCACCACTCCTGGCAGACACATGGAGCATGGCACCACTCCTGACAGACACCTGGAGCATGGCACCACTCCTGACAGACACATGGAGCATGGCACCACTCCTGGCAGTCACATGGAGCATGGCACCACTCCTGACAGACACATGGAGCATGGCAACACTCCTGGCAGTCACATGGAGCATGGCACCACTCCTGACAGACACATGGAGCATGGCAACACTCCTGGCAGACACATGGAGCATGGCATCACTCCTGACAGACACATGGAGCATGGCACCACTCCTGACAGACACATGGAGCATGGCAACACTCCTGGCAGTCACATGGAGCATGGCACCACTCCTGACAGACACATGGAGCATGGCACCACTCCTGGCAGACACATGGAGCATGGTATCACTCCTGGCAGACACATGGAGCATAGCATCACTCCTGGCAGACACATGGAGCATGACACCACTCCTGGCAGACACATGGAGCATGGCATCACTCCTGACAGACACATGGAGCATGGCAACACTCCTGGCAGTCACATGGAGCATGGCACCACTCCTGACAGACACATGGAGCATGGCACCACTCCTGGCAGACACATGGAGCATGGCACCACTCCTGACAGACACATGGAGCATGGCACCACTCCTGACAGACACATGGAGCATGGCACCACTCCTGGCAGACACATGGAGCATGGCACCACTCCTGGCAGTCAACATTGTACCCTGCTAGTGTTACAAAGTATATGGATATTCATCATGTTGATTTTTTTTCCTATTTTTTTGTTTTTTTTTTTTGTTTGAAAATTGTTCATTGGTGGAGTCCAGTATCCCCCTTATTAGGCTCACATTCCTCAAGGGGTATGAATACCACTGCTTAAGAAGCCCTGTTCAAGAGACTGAAGATCCTCTCCGTAGCCTTGAAGCTCCTATATTGCTGGTCGAGGGCAGGAATATCTGGCAGCATCTCTCAGTAATTTCACAAACGTGTTCCCAGACATATCCCTAATTAATTCTTGAAGTGTCAGTGTGGCTTCACAGGTAAACACACCGTCGTTCCTGTGAACTATAAGTCATGTTACCACGTGACTCTGGATATTTTATCCTTATATGAAACATCAACATAGAGCAAGCAGCCCTATGTGGATCATACACATCAACATACAGCAAGCAGCCCTATGTGGATCATACACATCAACATACAGCAAGCGGCCCTATGTTGATCATACACATCAACATACAGCAAGCGGCCCTATGTTGATCATACACATCAACATACAGCAAGCGGCCCTATGTTGATCATACACATCAACATAGAGCAAGCAGCCCTATGTTGATCATACACATCAACATACAGCAAGCTGCCCTATGTGAATCATGCACATCAACATAGAGCAAGCGGATCTATGTGGATCATGCACATCAACATACAGAAACCAGCCCTATGTTGATCATGCAAATTAACATACAGCAAGCGGCTCTATGTTGATCATACATATCAACATACAGCAAGCAGCTCTGTGTTGATCCTATACAACAACATAGAGCAAACGGCTCCATGTTGATCATGCACATCAACATACAGCAAGCGGCTCTATGTTCATCATGCCCATCAACATACAGCAAGCAGCTCTATGTTGATCATATACAACAACATACAGCAAGCGGTTCTATGTTGATCATATACAACAACAAATAGTAAGTGGCTCTATGTTGATCATGCACATCAACATAGAGCAAGCGGCTCTATGTTCATCATGCACATCAACATAGAGCAAGCGGCTCTATGTTGATCATGCCCATCAACATACAGCAAGCAGCTCTATGTTGATCATGCCCATCAACATACAGCAAGCAGCTCTATGTTGATCATGCCCATCAACATACAGCAAGCGGTTCTATGTTGATCATATACAACAACAAATAGTAAGTGGCTCTATGTTGATCATGCACATCAACATAGAGCAAGCAGCCCTATGTTGATCATGCACATCAACATAGAGCAAGCAGCCCTATGTTGATCATGCACATCAACATAGAGCAAGCGGCCCTATGTGGATCATGCACATCAACATAGAGCAAGCAGCACTATGTTGATCATGCACATCAACATACAGCAAGCAAATCTGTGTTGGTCATGCACATCAACATACAGCAAGCGGCTCTATGTTGATGATGCATATTAACATAGAGCAAGCGGCCCTATGTTGGTCAGGCACATCAACATAGAGCAAGCAGATCTATGTTGATCATACACAACAACATACAAAAACACAAACACTCAACACATGCAGGACTCAGGCTTATGACGACGTATTGGTCAGACTTGGAGCATTAACTAGTATACAAGTGTGAGGGAAGACGTGCCAGTATATACCAGAGGAAAGAACCAGGAGAACCAGAACACCAGGACAACGCCAGGAGATCCAGAAAACCAGGACACCACCAGGAGAACCAGAACACAAGGACTCCACCAAGAGAACCTGAACACTAGAACACCAGAACAACACCAGGAGAACCAGAACATCAGGACAACACCCCAGGAGAACCAGAACAACAGGACGACGCCAGGAGAACCAGAACACCAGCACGACACCAGGAGAACCAGAACACCAGGACAACACCAAGAGAACCAGAACACCAGGACACCACCAGGAGAACCAGAACAAATGGACAACATCACGACAACCAGAACACCAGGACAACACCAGGAGAACCAGAACATCAGGACAGCACCAGGAGAACCAGAACACCAGGTCAACATCAAGAGAACCAGAACACCAGGACACCAACAGGAGAACCAGAGCAAATGGACAACAACACGACAACCAGAACACCAGGACAACACCAGGAGAAACAGGACACCAGGACACCACCAGGAGAACCAAAACTCCAAAAGAACCAGAACACCACCAGGAGAACAAGAACACCAGGACAACACCAGGAGAATCAGAACACCAGGACACCATCAGGAAAACCAGAACACCAGGACACCACCAAAAGAACCAGAACAATAGGACGAAACCAGGAGAACCAGAACATCAGGACACCACCAAGAGAAAAAGAACACCAGGACAACACCAGGAGAACCAGAACACAAGGACACCACAAGGAGAACCAGAACACCAGGACAACACCAGTAGAAACAGAACACCAGGACAACACCAGGAGAACCAGAACAATACGGCACACCAGGAGAACCAAAACACCACCAGGAGAACCAGAACACCGGGACAACACCATGAGAACCAGAACACCAGGACACCACGAGAAGAACCTGATCACCAGGACAACACCAGGAGAACCAAAATAATACAAGGAGAACCAGAACACCAGGACACCATCAGGAGAACCAGAGCACCTGTACACCACCAGAAGAACCAGGACACCAGGACAACACCAGGAGAACTAGAACACCAGGACAACACCAGGAGAACTAGAACACCAGGACAACACCAGGAGAACTAGAACACCAGGACAACACCAGGAGAACCAGAACACGAAGACAACACAAGAACCAGAACATCAGGACACCATCAGGAGAACCAGAACACTAGCACACCACCAGGAGAACCAGAACAACAGGACACCATCAGGAGAACCAGAACACTAGCACACCACCAGGAGAACCAGAACAACAGGACGACTCGAGGAGAACCAGAACAACAGGACGACTCGAGGAGAACCAGAACACCAGGACCTTAACAGGAGAACCAGAACACCAGGACCACAACAGGAGAACCAGCACACCAGGACAACACCAGGAGAACCAGAACAACAGGACACACCAGGAGAACCAGAACTCCAGGAAAACACCAGGAGAACCAGAACACAATCAGGAGAACCAGAACACCAGGACACCACCAGGAGAACCAGAACACCAGGACACCACCAGGAGGACCAGAACACCAGGACAACACCAGGAGAACCAGAATACCAGGACAACTCCTGAACAACACCAGGAGAACCAGAACAACGATAGAAGAACCAGAACACAAGGACAACACAAGGAGAACCAGAGCACCAGGACACCATCATTAGAACCAGAACACCAGCACACCACCAGGAGAACCAGAACACCAGGACAACACCAGGAGAAGCAGAACACCAGGACCCCACCAGGAGAACCAGAACACCAGGACAACACCAGGAGAACCAGAGCACAAGGACACCAGCAGTAGAACCAGAGCACCAGGAAAACACCAGGGGAATATGAACAAAAGGACGACGCAAGGAGAACCAGAACAAAAGAACGACACAAGGAGAACCAGAACAACACCAGGAGAACAAGAACACCAGGAGAATCAGAACACCAGGACACCACCAGGAGAACCAGAACAACTCGTCAATACCATCAGAACCAGAAGGCCAGGACACCACTACGAAAACCAGAGCAAAAGGAAGAGAACAGGAGAACCAGAACACCACCAGGAGAACCAGAACACCAGGACACCACCAGGAGAACCAAAACACCAGGACACCACCAGGAGAACCAGAACACCAGGACACCACCAGGAGAACCAGAACTCCAGGACAACTCCAGGAGAACAAGAAAACATCCAGGAGATCCAGAACACCAGGACACCACCAAGGGAACCAGAACACCAGGACAACACCAGGAGAACCAGAACACCAGGACAACACCAAGAGAACCAGAACACTAGGACAACACCAGGAGAAACAGAGCACCAGCACACTACCAAGAGAACTAGAACACCAGGAGAAACAGAACACCAGCACACTAACAAGAGAACTAGAACACCCGGAGAACCAGAACACTACCAGGAGAACAAGAACACCAGGACAACACCAGGAGAACCAGAACACCAGGACAACACCAGGACAACACCAAGAGAACCAGAACACTAGGACAACACCTGGAGAACCAGAACACCAGTACAACACCAGGAGAACCAGAACACCAGGACTCTACCAGTAGAACCATAACACAAGGAAACACCGGGAGAACCAGAACACCAGGAGAACACCGGAGAGAAACAGAACACCAGGACAACACCACGAGAACCAGAACACCAGGAGAACCAGAACAACAGGACACCACCAGAACAACCAGAACACCAGGACAACACCAGGAGAACCAGAACACCAGGAAAACATCAGGACAACCAGAACACCAGGACAACACCAGGGGAATCAGAACACCAGGACACCATCAGGAGAACCAGAACACCAGGACATCACCAGGAGAACCAGAACAAAAGGACGACACCAGTGGAACCAGAACACCAGGACAACACAAGGAGAACCAGAACACCAGGAAAACATCAGGACAACCAGAACACCAGGACAACACCAGGGGAATCAGAACACCAGGGCACCATCAGGAGAACCAGAACACCAGGACATCACCAGGAGAACCAGAACAAAAGGTCGACACCAGTGGAACCAGAACACCAGGACAACACAAGGAGAACCAGAACACCAGGACAACACCAGGAGAACCAAAACACCTGGACAGTACCAGGAGAACCAGACAACCAGGACACCACCAGGAGAACAAGAACAACAAGATGACACCAGGAGAACAAGAACACCAGGACACCACCAGGAGAACCAGAACTTCAGGACACCACCAGGAGAACCAAAACACCGGGACACCACCAGGATAACCAGAACACCATGAGAACCAGAACAACAGGACAACACCAGGAGAACCAGAACACCAGGACACCACCAGGAGAACCAGAACACCAGGACAACACAAGGGGAACCAGAACACCAGGACACCACCAGGAGAAACAGAGCACCTGGACACCACCAGGAGAACCAATACACGAGGGCAGAACCAGAATACGAAGACACCACCAGGAGAACCAGAACACAAGGACACCACCAGTAGAAGCAGAACACCAGGACAGTACCAGGAGAAGCAGAACACCAGGACAACACCAGGAGAACCATAGCACCAGGACAACTCCAGGAGAACCAGAACACCAGGACACCAACAATAGAACCAGAACACCAAGACAGAAAGAGGAGAACCAGAACATCAGGACAGGACCAGGAGAACCAGAACAAAACAGAATCAGGAGAAAAAGAACAGGAGGACAGAACCAGGAGAACGAGAACATTAGGACAGAACCAAGAGTACAGGACCAGGAGAACGAGAACAGGACAGGACCAGGAGAACGACAACAGGACGACAGGACCAGGAGAACAACGACAGGGGGACAGGGCCAGGAGAACGAGAACAGAAGAACAGGAAAAAGGGAAAAGAGAACAGGAGGACAGGGCCAGGAGAACGAGAACAGGACCAAGGGAACGAGAACAGGAGTACAGGACCAGGAGAACGAGAACAGAACAGGACCAACAGAACGAGAACAGGAGGACAGGACCATGAGAACGAGAACAGGAGGACAGCACAACGAGAAAGAGAACAGGAGGATAGGACCAGGAGAACGAGAACAGAAGGGCAGAGCCAGGTGAAAGAGAACAGGAGGACAAAACCAAGAGAATGAGAAGAGGAGGACAGGACCAGAAGAACGAGAACTGAAGGACAGGACCAGGAGAACGAGAACAGGACGACAGAATCAGGAGAACGCGAACAGGAGGACACCACCAACAGAAAGAGAAGAGGAGGACAGGACCAGAAGAACGAGAACTGAAGGACAAGACCAGGAGAACGAGAACAGGAGGACAGGACCAGGTAAACGAGAACAGGAGGAGAGGACCAGGAGAACGTCAACAGAAGGACAGGACCAGGAGAACGAGAACAGTAGGACAGGACCAGGAGAACGAGAACAGTAGGACAGGACCAGGAGAAGGAGAACAGGAGAGGGACCATGAGAACAAGAACAGGAGGACAGGGCCAGGAAAACGAGAACAGGAGGAGAGGACCAGGAGAACGAGAACTGGAGGACAGGACCAGGAGAAATACAACATGAGGACAGGACCAGGAGAACGAGAACAGGAGGACAAGACCAGAAGAACGAGAACAGGAGGACAGGACCAGGAGAACGAGAACAGGAGAGGGACCACGAGAACAAGAACAGGAGGACAGGACCAGAAGAACGAGAACAAGAGGACAGGACGAGGAGAACGAGAACAGGGGGACAGGACCAGGAGAACGAGAACAGGAGGACAGCACCAGAAGAACGAGAACAGGAGGACAGGACAGGAGAACGAAAAAAGGAGGACAGGACCAGGAGAACGAGAACAGGAGGACAGAACCAGGAGAACGAGAACAGGAGGACAGCACCAGAAGAACGAGAACAGGAGGACAGGACAGGAGAACGAAAAAATTAGGACAGGACCAGGAGAACGACAACAGGACAGGACCAGGAGAACGACAAAAGGAGGACAGGACCAGGAGAACGACAACCGGAGGACAGGACCAGGAGAAAGAGAACAAGAGGAGAGGACCAGGAGAGCGAGAACAGGAGGACAGGACCAGGAGAATGAGAACAGAAGGACAGGAGCAGGAGAACGAGAACAGGAGGACAGGACCAGGAGAACGAGAACAGGAGAGGGACCATGAGAACAAGAACAGGAGGACAGGACCATGAGAACGAGAACAGGAGGACAGGACCAGGAGAAAGAGAACAGGAGGACAGAACCAGGAGAACGAGAACAGAAGGACAACACCAGGAGAGCGAAAATAGGAGGACAGAACCAGGAGAACGAAAACAGGAGGACAGGACCAGGAGAACGAGAACAGGAGGACAGCACCAGGAGAACGAGAACAAAAGGACAACACCATGAGAACGAAAACAGGAGGGCAGAACCAGGAGAACGAAAACAGTAGGACAGGACCAGGAGAACGAAAACAGGAGGACAGGACAAGGAGAACGAAAACAGGAGGACTGGACCAAGAGAACGAAAACAAGAGGACAGGACCAGGAGAACGAAAACAGGAGGACAGGACCAGGAGAACGAGAACAGGAGGACAGGACCAGGAGAAGGAAAACAGGAGGACAGGACCAGGAGAACGAAAACAGGAGGACAGGTCCAGGAGAATGAAAACAGGAGGACAGGACCAGGAGAACGAAAACAGGAGGACAGGACCAGGAGAACGAAAACAGGAGAACTGGACCAGGAGAACGAAAACAGGAGGACAGGACCAGGAGAACGAGAACAGGAGGACAGGACCAGGAGAACGAGAACAGAAGGACAACACCAGGAGAACGAAAACAGGAGGGCAGAACCAGGAGAACGAAAACAGTAGGACAGGACCAGGAGAACGAAAACAGCAGGACAGGACCAGGAGAACGAAAACAGCAGGACTGGACCAAGAGTACGAAAACAGGAGGACAGGACCAGGAGAACGAGAACAGGAGGACAGGACCAGGAGAACGAAAACAGGAGGACAGGACCAGGAGAACGAGAACAGGAGGACAGGACCAGGAGAAGAAAAACAGGAGGACAGGACCAGGAGAACGAAAACAGGAGGACAGGACCAGGAGAACGAAAACAGGAGGACAGGACCAGGAGAACGAAAACAGGAGGACAGGACCAGGAGAACGAAAACAGGAGGACAGGACCAGGAGAAGAAAACAGGAGGACAGGACCAGGGGAACGAAAACAGGAGAACAGGACCAGGAAAACGAAAACAGAAGGACAGGACCAGGAGAACGAAAACAGGAGGACAGGACCAGGAGAACGAAAACAGGAGGACAGGACCTGGAGAACGAAAACAGGAGGGCAGGACTAGGAGAACGAAAACAGGAGGACAGGACCAGG